>NW_026623479.1:469359-472293 GCF_030028575.1 Malurus melanocephalus
GTGTTCGAATTCTTTCTCAATAGTGCTGAGCTCTGCCTGTCCTGTGATTTCCCAGTTCCCTGATGGAAGTTAGGCAAAATGTTCGTGATCCCCAATTCTKGCCCTTATATCTATGGATTTGTCATGAGGGGAGATCTGAGAACCTCTCTGTGATACTGTATTGCTTACCTTTTATTGCTGCGTGTTCCTGTACATCAACCTGTCTACAAAATRTGTAGTTAGTGCAAAGTACGTGTCTACGTTGCTAATTCCTTGAACTGTGCTTTGGTGGAGCTGCGTTAGGCATCCTTTGGCTTAAGGCTAGTTTTCCTGATAATAAAAATATACCATAAAAATGAGCTGTACTGCACTGGCAGTGCAATGGCTTGTTGTACTGCAACAGCCTGGACTGTCCCAATGCCATGGCACATCCAATGCTTGCAAATTGTGCTTGAATGTGTTACTGGAAATGTGTAGCAATGAAACCACAGCTTTTGTTTTACCCCCGGAGAAAGGGATTTTGACTACATGTCCAGCATGTAGCAATTCAGGTTAATTTGCTTTTTTAAAATTTGGTTTTAGAGCATGCCAGCTTTTAGTAACACTGGTTGAATAAAGAAAGAACTGTATTATGTTTATGTARATGCAAAACTGGTGTCAGCTGAATTTCTTGCAGGCAATGGTGGCCCCAGCTGGCCCAAGGTGAAGGGAGCAGGGCAGCCGGTTCCTCTGGAGGTCAGCTGAGGAGAAGGGAATTSGGACCTGGGGATGGAATGCCAGGTGACTGTGATATCACCAACTCGACCATTAGACTAGACTCCAGAGAGAAGATAACTGTATGAGTTCTGAAAGCAGACCGTAACTTATCAAGTTTGTCTGGATTGTTTTTCCAGAACTAAAAGGTTATTTTAAATCTTGAAAGCAATAGATATATCACCTGACAGTGTACTTCATGAGACATGAAATCCATCTTTCTAAATTAATTTCATTTTCTCAAAGACAAACTGTGATTTTTATAAAACTATTTCCCACAGTCATGMTGTAGGACTGTAGTGGGTAGTATGATTTATTTGGTGGCAAAGAGGGTTTATAAATCAGGGTTGTAGTCACCTGTGTCATACACAATGAGGACACGATACGTCAGTGAGATGAGTTTCTTCATCTAATCAGCATAGCAGAAGCCTCCTGTCTGTTTACCTCAGTGTAAAGTGTGGAGACAAATGGCCTTTAGGTAAAACAGGGAAAACCTGGGAAAGGGATGATCATTGCAGAACAGTGCTGAGAGCCAAAGAGTGCTTGGGGATGAAGAAACAGCAGAGTTGTTCACAGGCTGAGGGAGGAGGACTCCTGTTTGGCTGGAATTTGCTATGGTGGCGTCTCCTGGAGAGGTGACTTGATGGTTAATCCTCTGTGCCATTTGGGCAGGAGATCTTTGCAGATGAGAAACCCTGTTGGCAGAGCAATGAGAAGTAAATCTGCCACTGCTGACAGCAGTCTGAGGGCTCCTGATGCAAACAGAAGCAGCAGCCTCTGGSGTTATTAGGTGGCTCTTGGCTGGGGCCAGAGCTGCCTTCTTGATCCATTCCCTGTATTCTCTGCTGCTGTGTGGGCTATCGGGATCCCAGCACCTCTGCTGTGTGTTAGGACTCAGGGCTTTGATGACAGTTTCCCACCATCCTCCTCCCTTCCCACTGACTCGRCCATAAAATCAACTGAACTTCCCAGCTGATCTTATTTTCTGTTRCATCAGTACAATGCTGTGCATGCTTTCACATCATAACACACCTGCTTAGCCTTACAGCCATGAAGCAGTTTGTCTCGGGCAAAGTCCAGGTGTCCAGGTGTGCAGGAAATCAGGTAAGTTAAAGTTCCTGAGAAGGAACAAGGAGAAAAAGTTCCCCTAATGGTGACTTCTTCCTCATCCTCTACTGCAGGTCCTTTTACCTGTTATCAGTTTTTCCTGTTACTGGCATTGGTTTGTTCTTACGCACACACCCCTAAGATAAAACTGATCCATTAACAGCTTTTACAATGGAAAAGTTTTGAGGTCAAGATATCAGTAACAACTTTCCCATTCCTCTCTGATTAGACAAAAATCACTGGTGGGGAAATCATCACCATTATCATCAAATACTCATAGTATGGTTTGGGTTGGAAGAATCTAAAAGATCATCTTAATCCATTCCCCCTGCCTTGGGCAAGACACTTCCTACTAGTCCAGATTACTCAGAGCCCCTTCCAACCTGGCCTGGAGCACTTCCAGGGATGGGGCAGCCGCAGGTTCTCTGGGCAACCTGTGCCAGGGCCGCCCCACCCTCACAGGGGAGAATTTCTTCCCAATATCCGATCTAACCCTGCCCTCTTTCAGTGAAGCCATCCCCTTTGTCCTGTCATTGGGAAGATTTTTCTCCAGGTGTTTGCGTCCTATTTGCATGGAGTTAGACTGATCCAACAGTGCAGAGACTGAGATCATGCTAGAAGAAAAACGTCTTTTTAGGAGTTGCAGCACTTGATTTTCTCTGGAAAGGGAGTGGAATATGCGCTTGTACTGACAGTTTCCCAGCAGTGCTCTTTGAAACTGAAGTGGGAGCTGCAGGAACCAGGCAGTTTTGGGAGCAGTGAGGCAGTTTTGGGGAGCAGCGAGGTAGTTTGGGGTGCAATGAGGGACTTTGGGGAGCAGTGAGGCAGTCTGGGGTGCAATGAGGGACTTTGGGGAGCAGTGAGGCAGTTTGGGGTGCAATGAAGCAGTTTGGGTTGCAGTGAGGCAGTTCTGCATGTAATGAAGCAGTTTGAGGAGAAGTGAGGCAATTAGGGGAGCAGTAAGACAGTTTGGGGTGCAATGAAGTAGTTTTGGGGGCATTGAGGCAATTTGGGGTGCAGTGAGGCAGTTTGGGGTGCAATGAAGTAGTTTTGGGGGCATTGAGGCAATTTGGGGTGCAGTGAGGCAGTTTGGGG
>NW_026623479.1:474728-502084 GCF_030028575.1 Malurus melanocephalus
AATGTATTATGGAATTTGAGTCTTGATTTCAGTGCTTTGTAATCAAGACCCTGCTCTGTTCTGCGCTTGCTGCAGTGTGGGCAGCGGGCTGAGTGTCTGAAGTTAGTCCTGTTTTTCACCTGTAGAGCTGGGAAATAGTTTTCGACAGGGATGCAGAGCAACCCTTAGTGTTTGTTTTGAAGGCACTGGTTTATTTTTTGAGGTGAGAGGACACAAATGAACCTGCAGGTGTCTGCAGAATAGCTAAGTGCTTTGCAGATTGCAAGCTAGATCTTGTCTTTTTTTTTTTTTTTTTTGTTTTTTTTTTCCTGAATTTTTCTAATTCTGAGAGGCCAGAAACTTCTCTATATGAGTATATGAGACAGGCAGCTTCAGATAGGTGCAACTGGCATGCTGAGTTTAAAACATATCAGCTCTGCTGGGAAGTCCYAGCCACCTGACTCACTCCTCACTGGCCAAGAGGAGCCACTGACCAGGCCAGGATGCACAGGCTCTGCTGGCTCCTTGCAACTTTCCTTGCTGGCTTTCCTCCCAAGCCAAGCAAGGCTGGTTGAACTTCTCATCAACAAACAGCCCAAGTCCTTCTCAGGGCTGCTCCSAATCCATTCTTCACCCAGCCTCTGCTTGTACTCATTAATGATGAACTCTAATACATGCACGTACAAGAGACTGTGGCTAAGCCTTATGCTCAAAATCCCCAGAACATTAGCAAGTTTTATATTCTGAGGAGATTCCAATCTTTGACTTCAGTTGAGTTGTGTCTCAGTGAAAATGCTAGAGCTAAACATCCCTAAAGCATTGGAGGCCTTTGAGTCTGAGCAGRTTGGCTGCTGTTGATTTCATAAAGCTAGGTTGTATTTTCAGAGGGGTGTTAAGTTTTCACTGTCCCTACAAGGAACAGAAACAAAACCACGTTTCKTTGACTGCTTATGTATTTATTTCTCATTATAGCTGGAGCTATTATTGTTGAAATAAGTTGTCTGCTTAGATGTGGAATGAGAAAATGCAAGGTTTGTTTAGGTTAGGACAAAAGTATTCACTTAGTAAGCTTGTGTGTTTAGCAATATTGATCTTGAGCAAATTGCTTCATCTGCTCTTCCTTGCCTGCTCTGCATGCTGCTATTGCAGTAGCAAAACCAAAGCAATCTGTGCTGTGCTACTGACCTGCCAAAACCTGTAGCTGCTGTGCTGGCAGGTGAATGCTGGTGGAGGGGGTTGGTTTTGAAGTGCCTGTGCTGGCAGGGGGAGCTGCGCTTCCGAAGCCCCTGTGGGCAGGGAGGCATTCAAACCTGAGCTGGGTTTGGCCTTGCATTGCTGTCTGTGCTGCTCTTAGCACAGGGGAAGGAGAGGGAAATGGGCACCATAGTGGCATGGTGAGTTCCTGGTTATCAGTCACATTCAGAGTCAGCCCAAAGCCCGGGGTAAAAACTTGGTGGTGCTGACTCCTACAAGAAAGGGTTGAACTCTGTGTTTACACTAGTTTTGCTGGTGCTTGCAYAGGCAGCAGCTGATCCTGTGCCACATAATCACTGCCCAGGAATATTCCTTTTTCAATGACAGGCTCTCACCCAGAGCCTCAGCCTGTGCATAGTGACATGTGGCTGTGTGGGATGTGTTTGAATGGCTCCTGGGGCTGGGTGCAATTCCTGCAGAGCAGCTGATAGGAGGCAAGGCCTTTCAGTCAAAGAGTGGCTCTGTGAAGGAACTCAAAATGTTCTTTCTCCTGTTATTTTCCTTTGTTGCCTCAATTTCCCTGGCAGGGCTCTAGAACATGGCACACTCGTGGTTGCAGCGAYTCTGCCAGCACTCTGATCACATTGCCTGATGCAGGACAACTTGGTAAAAGTGTGTTTGTGCTGGAGCAAGGGACTTGTGCRTGCAAATTGGCTGTCCCAAAAGTAACTGCAGGGCCCTGGAAGAACAGGACTTTTTGTTGTGAGTTCCACAGATCAAACAACAAACACAACTAATACATAAATAGAAAAAGGGGTTACTGGTTGAAGTGGCAGGTTTATCACATCTGTGCAATGATGGGGCCAGCAGTGGCCAGTCCAGTGAGTGTACAGTGCTAACCCAGTATTTCATAAGCCAACTTCAGGCAGGACTGACTCCGTGCTGCTCAGTATTCAGCAAACRTGAATTCAGCAGTGGGAAGCAGGCTGGCTCACGGCTGGGCACCTTGTGCTGGTACTGCTGTGTCTCTGGGCTGCTGTGGAGTGTCAGGGGCTCGGCACCTTCCGGGGGTCCCACTGCCCACCACCCGTGCTCTGTCCACTGTGGGCACTGGGGCGGSCTGGGGGAGGAGGCAGCTGTGCTGGGACGTGACGGAGGGGTGAGCCACCCTTCGTGGGTGGCCCGAGGGGCATCACCCATCACCCCGAGAGGCGATGTCAGGAGGAGCCATCACTTCTGAGAGGTGGTCCGGGCGGGTGACCCTCCGCATCCCGCCGGGAGAAACGTGGCACACTGCTCCCGGGGAGAACAGGGCGAGGGGGCCGGCCGGATGCGCACCCCCAGAGCCGGCGGGGCCGCAGCGGCGGTGCGGTGGTGCGATGGTGCGCGGTGCCGCGCGGTGCGGGGGGCGTGCCGCGGCGGGGGCGGCCCCGCTCCTCCCCCGGCGGCCGCGGCGGCGGCTTTAGGCGGCGGGGCGGCCGGGCCGGGCCGTGCTGGGATGCCGTCGGGGGCCGCGGTGCTGGCGCTGGCCGCGTTGCTTTGCGCCGTTCCGCCGCGCGGTCCCCGCGGGGCGGCGGCGGCGGCAGCGGCGTGGACGGCCTGGCTGAACGTGTCGTGGGAGAACGGCGCGGACCGCAACCGGAGCGGCTGGGAGGCGGGCGAGAGCGGCCTGTACGGGCTGGACTCGCCGCTGCAGTCGGCCGAGGGGCTGCTGGTGCTGCCCGACAGCCCCGACGCCTTCAATGCCTGCAGCACGCTCACCAACTTCAGCGGGGCCCCGGCGGCCGGTGGTTCCCCGGGCTGGCTCGCCCTCATCCAGCGCGGCGGCGGCTGCTCCTTCGCCGACAAGATCCGCCTGGCCGCCGAGCGCGGCGCCGCCGCCGCCGTCATCTACAACTACCGCGGCACCGGCAACGAGGTGCTGCCCATGTCCCACCACGGTGAGCGCCGGGGAACGGGGGGTTCGCAAACAGAGGGGTCCCCGCGCTGGGAGCGGCCTCTTTCCTCCCTCCSTTCCGTCGGCGGGTGCGGGAACGGGGCACGGCCAGGGCGCAGTCCCCTCCGCACATCCCCGGCGCGGCTTCGCGGTAACAGCCGGGAATGTCGCTGCCTCTCCCGCACCACGGGAGTTTCTGCCCGGACTGGCCGGTGCTGTTTCGGGCGCTGCAGTTGTTGTTTTTTCTCTGATTAATGAGTAACCGTGTCTGAAATCCACGACTGCTGCTGGGGCTGGGGACCARTGTGCGGGGCTCTGGCTGTAGGTGTGCGGGGGTGATGGTCTCCACTTGGTTTGGGTTTCTGGCCTGAGCCTGTAGTCGCCAGAGGTGATGGATGCTGAGKTTTTTAAAACCTGTTAAGACTGGAGTTGATTTGGGCCATGAAATAGGCTGGGTTTCTGTGCTCAGACACTGTTTCTCCCTATGCCCTGCACACTAACCAACTCAGAAATAGGCAAAGGACGAGACTCTTCCGTAGGTAACTTTTCAGCAGCAAAATGCCACTTCCAATGCAATTTGCTGGAGGTCTCTAAAGGCTGCTTTCCAGTTTGCACAGGCTGATGACAGAACTCCTCTTRATACAGAAAGTCTCCTACTTACCATAAGGTTTTTCTTGACCTGCYCATCTTTCCAATGAAGAATGAGATCTGGCTGTATTTTAGGCTAATATTGCCCTTGACCTGGGCTGAAAGCTGTGTAAGTGCCTTCGGGTGACAGGACAAGCAGGCAGGCCCTGTGTGTGACAGGGTGAGTGGCTGTGGCAGCTCCATCCAGCTGTTGGATGGATGCGCACCCTCTGCGGTGTGTTGGAATTCTGTGAAGTGGCACTGCTTTGGGAAGCCCCATTTTCTGGAGATAAATTGAACAGTGAAAATGAATAGTGTGTCTTAAAACTCTGAGTGATTTGAAAAATAACTATATCCCTGCAGCACCCCTCTCAGAAGGGGTGGAGAGGATTTCTGTTAGCAGTGGAGGCAAGTGTCCTGGTGAGACAAGAAAACAGTAGCTGCCTCTGGAGGTTTGTTGTGTGCAATCTTAATGAGCTGTAGGACTGTTGGTACTCTGCTTTAAGAATTCAAAACATACAGTCTGGATAGGCTTTGGCCTTTCTGAGGCAAGGCTTTCTTATGTAATCAAATCATCAGCTGACAAATGCTATTGAGATCTGGCTATTGCTGGGCGAGTTCCTCCTGCTGAACTGACAGAGCATCCCTGCCCTGAGCCCYGTTCTTCTGAGCCTGCCTGATCCTGCAGCTCTTGAAGGAGCTCCCTTGGCACTGCTGGCCTGGGTAGGTCACTGCTGAACCTGTTCTTGAGGGGAAGGGCCATGTGCTCCTGCCCCTCCTCCATCCTGGCTGCTGGGAGACTTACAGCATCTTAACCTTGCTGGGAGCAGCCTCTCRAAACGAGCCATGTATTCTCTGCAGGGTTTGCTCCAAGAGGAGCTCCCTCCTTTCCCATGCTGTCCTTTAAGCTTTCTGCTGAGGCATTTACGTCAGAGTGGCTCTAGCTGTCCTGATTATCCTGCATGATAGCATGGATACTCCAGGGCATGTTGAAACTTCCCAGCTGAACTGCAGACAAATAGGACAGGGACTCCTTGGAGAAGACAGCTTCTGTCAAACCACTTATTTAAACTACCTGACTCCTCCTTGCTGTGTCGTAGCACAATTACTGGGCTAAGCTTGTTGCTGCTGTTGCTTTTATTGCTTGTCCTTGTTCTAGTTCCTCACTTTATTTCCCATTCCCTTTTTTTCTCTGGACTTGAGTTCTTCTAATATCATTGCATTTGTCTGAGGGTCCCTGTTCTCGGCTCTTCCCGCGGCGATGCTCTTCCWTCTGCTCATGGAGTTTTGGTGACATGCTGTGCTTGGGCCATCCCCACCTTCTGCCCCCACTGGGAGCCAGGGCTCTCCAGTCAAACTCAACAAAGATTGCAGGCAGTGGATGTGACATGGCCAAGATGGAGCAAGCTGCAAGTCATCAGCCTCACTGGGTTTGCCAGGTGTAGAATATTCCCTGTGTGATGCTGATGTGCTCAGCCTGCAGCACTGCCCCTCACACTTAGGAGGTAAGAGCTGGCCATAGTGCTCTTTGCTGAGCTTTGCTTTGGGATGGCTCCCCTCTCCTGGCCTCATTGGCAGCACTGGGTGCTCTAACTCTCCYGGAGCAGTGGGGAAGGTGACCCTGCTCACTGATAAACGGGCTTTGTGCAATTGCAACTCGCACCAGCTGTAACGGCTGTAGCTGCGCTCATGGTGACTTCGCAATCTGGGTTTCCGATTTGGCTTCATTTCTGCTGGAACTGGGACCATTGAATGAAACCAAATAGGGCCAAGCACTTCCTCCAAGCTGAGGCAGTGGGAAGCAGCAGGAAATGGCTTTTTTGGGGTGAGGAGGAACTAAGCCAACAGTACTGAGGACTCTCCTCTCGACTGTGGGGGATAGAACTGTCATCTGCCTGGCAGAGAAGGAAGATCTCTGTGGGTGGGCTTTGATAAAATGTATGGCACAACACACTTTTATTCAAAGAATTTAGCCACAAAACACAAAGTTATTAACAGGAGCTTATTTAAAAGTGCAGTGTGCCTTTTTCTGAGCATTCAAACTTGGCTTTTGAAACAGCTTTCTTGTTTAGAAACTTAAATGAGCCTGTATTTGCAGCAGTGTTTGTCCTAGTCTTCCTGTTTCCAGAGACTTTTTTTCTTATAATCGTCATGTTTAGTCTAATGAATTTTTTTTTGCATCAGTGCTCCATATAACCTTTTGGTGTACCAACTTTAAAAAAAACAAAAGAAAACAGAAAAACCAAAGCAAAAACAACCCAACAAAAGCAAACCACTCTGGCAATTAGAACAACAGAATGTCGTGAATAGCCACATCAGATATGATCAAATCCTGCCTAATCGTCTTTAACATGTAGAATGTCAAGAATCTGATGGTGTCCAAAGTAAAATTTGCTTTGTGATTTATAAGCACAAGTCCATATCAGTTAGCAAACTTGAGTTTTAACTGCTCACATTTTAAGATGSTACCGCTCTGTGTCAGGCTGAGCAGGGTTTCAAAGTACAGTTCTGTGTGCTCATAATTGCACCTCTCTGTAATCTCTATTGACCTTCTGAAAAAGACATTTGATTGGAGAAAACCAGCAGCATGTGGGTAAAAAGTGCAGGGCAAGAGTTGGTTTGTTTTAAAGGTGGACCTTGCCTTAAGGTAGAACAGGCTGGTAGGTGGCTTTGGCTTGAGGGCATGGTGGTGCCCGTGGGAAGTGTTCTTTGGTGTTCAGTATTTCCTTGCAGCTGGTGAAGAAGGATTCTTTGCAGGTCAGAAGGCAACTGTGATAATTTTCTTTGGTTTGTCTCTTGTGGTGTAACTCTAGACTTGAGAAGAACATCACCTGATCGGCACAGGGCTCACTGGGGGAAACACAGCTAAATGATTCCGGCTCAAGCAGTAACAGCRTGTCTCAGGCTAACAGGATCTGGTTCAAGTGTAAACTTGCATCAGTGGGTGAAAGGGGAAGGAAAGGTTAAATATGTAGCACTCTGCTACTTAACTTGTTCTGCAGGAATTTCACTGAGGTGGAGGCTTAYCTCCATGTGCTTAGAGAAAACAGTGTATGGCAGAAGTGTCTGGTTGTGCTCCACTCCAGCTTTTTTTGTGAGGTAGGATCCTCAGAAACAAGCTAAAACTTTGCAAGGGTATTAAAAGGCTGATGTGATCTGTAAAACTATTAAAGATTGAGTCAGAATTGTAATCCTAAAACAGGCTGTGCTGAGGCTTTGTGAGCCTTGTGTAAACAAATAGTGCACCTCTCTTTGCAATGAGGGAACACTGAGGACATCTGAGGAGAGGAATGAGGATGCAGGATCTAATTAATGACATTTGCTCTCTCATGTTCCTTGGCCATGGCCAGATGAGCCTCTGCAGATTATTTAGCCTTTCCTACCACAGTTCCTTGTAGAGAAGGACCTTGCATGCATTCACTGTGCTTGCATGATATTTGCAGTCTGTGGTGTCTGGAGTTTGTAGCTCTTTACATCTGCGAAGAGCTTTTTGATGAGTATGTACTGCAACTTTGTCTTTACGTGGTCAAACTTAGTTTGGTTCTCCTGGCTGCATGAGTAAATTAATTTCACAGCTGTAGTGGCATTCAGAGAAGCGACTATGACATATGAGTCTGGCTGGGCAATGCCCTCCAAGCAAGCAGGAGGGCTTTGAGAAGCTGGGTAAGACTTAGTGGTGYTACTGACATCTTCTGATCCCTGTCCTTGCTCTTTATGATACAATTTAGGTGCCTCTGTGCCATGGAAAACTGCAGGGTAGGCATCATCCCTTAGATAGCCTGAAATGGGTCTGTGAAGTGCCCTTGCTCTTTGGGTTTACTGGGCTGCTGAAATGTGAAAGATGAATTAAAATCCTAAGTGACAGCTGTGGTGGCAAAGGCTTCATTGTGAGGGACACCATGTCCCTAAAACAATGACAGTGCTTGTTTGCCTCCAGTTGTGAATGTGCTGCTGAGCACACAGCAGTCAGCTCAGCACAGCTCCCTGCTGTGTCCAGTGTGAGCTGTCATCTCTCCACAGACAGATGCTTTCTGGCTGACGCTGTGCCCACTTACATCATTTCACCATGAGCTTTCTCAAACTCGCTGCTTCCCAGTGAGCACTTAGCTGCCACCAGCATGTGGAGAGCAAGGGATGTTAGGRGTGAGCTCAGCCTCGTACAGAGGGTCAGCTTTGTATTTACTGAATCAAAACTGCTGAAAACTTGAATAAACTCACCAAGGAATTCTCATTAGGGCATGTTGCTTGCTGTTTCTCCAGGGGGTTTTAGATGCTGTTTGCTGGATTGAAAGGTGGTACTTCAGTCTCGCAGATGCACTGAGCAAAYAGCATGTGAAGAGAGAACTGTCTTACAGATTTCATTAATTTCTGTGCCCTTGTCCTGGCTGCTRTTTTAAAGGATGTTTTCATGTTATAAATGTTCTAAGATAGATGGGACGGGAGGGTTTATGTAAGTTTTTTAAGGCTCAGAAGGGGGAAAGGGCTGTTGAAGTTCAACAAAGGTCCTGCACTTGGGGAGGAATAACCCTGGCTCCCAGTACAGGCTGGAACAGACTGCCCAGGGAGGTTGTGGAGTCTCTCACTGGAGATATTCAAAACCTGTGTGAATGTGATCCTGTGCAGCCTGCYCTGGGTGAACCTGCTTTAGCAGGAGGTTGGACTAGGTGATCTCCTGAAGTACTCTCCCACCCCAGCCATTCCGTGATTCTGTGTGAATGTTTGCCCCTGTATGCTGGAAGGCTTGTGTGTTTAGGAGGAAGAGCTCAGACACAGTGCCATCTGTCAAGTAAAGCAAGCTGAAAGTAGATTTAATTAAGCTTAGGTGACWGTGTGAGGAAAAAGGCAGTTCAGTCAAACCATTTAGATCATAAGGGGCTGTTGCTTTAAATAACTGTAAAATAACCTGGGTGTGAATTATTCCTTTTTCTGGTGCCAGGTAATTTTTGGGGTGGAGAACATGCAAAGCAGGGGAAGAAGAAGGAACAAGCCTACTGACATCAGCTTATCCAGGCTTAAATTGCTCCTGAACTGTGAGTTCAATCACCCTCCCCTCTTGCAAAGGGGAGAGTTTATGGCAGAGCAGTAAAGGCATTTCCTCTGAGTGTCTGGGATGGAAGGATGATTGTGGGGATGGGCACATTCCTGATGAGATTTTGCCTTGTGCATGTGGATGACAGCAATCAGCACTGATTTTTTATCCACACCACGAATGAGAGCAGAGCTGGCCTGCAGGGTCTGGTTTCATGGTGTCTGAAGGCAGGGAGAGCCCTTGTGTCCCCAGAGTGCTGTGGTGCTGAGACTGGATGGCTTTTGTGTGCAGTGCTGGCCTGTCATCTGAGGTGAATTACGTCATGGTGATAATACCAGCTCAGTCTGTGTACACTGTTAGTTTATTTTTCCTCCTACTGTAACAGATAGCAGTAAACTTGTACCAGCCTGTTTGATWACCACCAGAAATCCCATTTCTTACTATTCAGTACAGTGAGATAAGCAATATTCAAGACGTATCTTTTTTTTTTAAACATGAAAGATAGGCTATCAGATACTCCTCTTACATGCCTGAGGAGCCAGGTGTGYTAATGTGGTAGGAAATGGTTGGAGTGTCAACTGACAATGTTTTTCACATTAAAAARTGGAGATTGCTTGATCTCCTAATGCCCTTTTGCTGATGGTGGGGTTGGAGGAGTGCCAGGGGAATACTTYTAGATCCTTTGACTAAGGCTTAAAGCACAGCTAGTACTGATCTTTGCTGTAAGCACCATATCTTGYAGATAAAAGCAATGAGCCAGGCACCAAGGCTAGAGTTGCATTTCATCTCCTGAAAGAGCCTTCAGCTAGCATTTCTGCTGTGTTTAAGGAGAGCCTGTCCATTCTTTGAAAATTCAAACTCCCAAGTTTGCTTTTTCGTTTTGATTTTTTTTTTTTTAATATACATGAAACATTCAAAATCAAAAGTAATTTCTCCTTGTGTGCCCAGTGTGTTGTGTCCCAGCTCTTCCCTGCTCCAACAAACCACTGGGATTCTCATGCTTCATATGTGCAGACCCATTTCCTTCAGATTTTGACCAGCTGCTGCCTTACAATTTGGGAGGTGCCCAAAGAGGCAGGTTGTGTTTTTCTAAAGAGTTGAATAATTTTCCCTCTCCAGTTTGACAGGAAATGGGAAAGAGGCTGGGAAATGTTTAACTGAACAGGAGTTGCTTCTCTTTAGCAATGAGCCCATTATTAGCTAAACAGGCAGCAGATTAATTTCACCTTCTAGTGTCCCTTAAAAACTATTCCAGAAGTTTTACCTGAACCACAAAAGCTGACACCKGGGTGAAGAACTTGGGTTTCTGTGAGGTTTTTGCCATGCACAATTAACTGACTTCTTGCTTTGCTGTGTCTGGGTGGGGAAAAACTGACAGTTGAGAGCAGCTGCTGTGCTGGGGACACCTGTGCTGATGTCCCCTCAGATGCCTTGGTTCCTGTGTGGTGGCCAAGCCCTGGCAGCAGCCTCWGGGTTGGTGGTTTCAAGGCCACCATAACATGTTTCAGTACCTGTCATGATGGGACCCAAGCAACAGCTCAGGAAGCATTGGATGGGGGTGATCCTCGTGCTTTTGCTCCAGAAGCACAGCAGTTGTCCCAAACATGTGCTGATGGAAGCAGCCCCTCACTTCTGCCCTGGTTGTGCCAGTGTCAGAGCCACCAGCTAGCCACTCGCATGTGTTCATCTAAAGMAGAGATGAAATTGCAACAGAAATTTCTGGGGGTGGGAAACGTCTGTGAGAATTAAAGCTGTTGTCTGATGGCATCCCTGCGAACTGAGCAATCTGAAACTCAAGTGGAAGATTTTTTTTTTTTTCTTTAAGGGTAAAACTTGTTCACAGTGGATGGCTTAGTAGCTGGAATGATTTTGCAGGSTGATGGTGACATTTCATTAACAGGAATCCCCATACTGTGTCTTGTGTTGTGCTAACCACAAGATAGATTTACTGTGAGACATGCAGGAGTAAAGGGGAGTAAAACAGAGCAAACATTTTGCCCTTTTTTTCTGGCAGGCTTTTTATTTTCTCATTGCAGCCTGTTCTTCCACACTTTCTTCCATGCTTATGAAAGCAAGTTGCAGCTTCTGACTTGACCYGTGCTTGATTCTTTGCTTGCTGCTAACACCTGACTCCAGCTCATTTATTAAGCCCCAGTTCATTGTAAGGAACAGTAGTTGCAGTCTGGGAGATTTTTTTTTTCCTCTTCTCTGTGTGATGTCCTTGTCTTTACAAGGAGCTTTCTGAATAAAAGATGAGTTTGGTCCCACTGAGGAGAGTTGCTTGCTGTGTTGAATCACAAACATTACGTGAACAAGCTGGAAAACTAATAAACACTTTCTCCAGTGACAGCCTTTGTGGTTTAATAACAATCCTATTTTTTTTTTTTTTTTAGTATCTGAAAGTTTAATAACTTTCAGTGGAGGGAAATAACTTGAATAACTTGGCAGAGGGAAAAACAATTGGTCTTCCCATTAAAGAGTGTTTGGCTGGGGGGTTAGCTAAAAATAGCACATTGTAACAGTCTTTGTTCATCCCCCATGCAATGTCTATTATGAATGTTGTGCTGGTGATGGTTTAATGCAGTGAGATTCCTGATCATCTGGTCTGAAGTCTGCTTTTCTTATATTAAGTTTAGAGAGAAACCAGTGATAATTTACTCATTACCCTTTCTCCCTTCCCCTGCCTCAAAAGCCTCTCTGTTATACTGGGACTTTCTAAAGTTTTCACAAATAATGTCAAGTGTCCTCAAGCCCTGACATGTCACTGAAGGGGAACCAGTTTGCTSTGGTCTGTGCACAGTGACTGGAATTGTTTGAAATTTCCTCCTACTATAAACCCCTTGGTTCTTTTGACTTGCCATGGTGTTCTACTGAGCCAATAAAACCTGTTGTTAAAATCAGAATGGCGTTTGCCATCTTGCCCCCAACTGTTTAAAAGTAGAGGACACCTCCCTCCATTTTTGCATCCCACTGAATTTGCAGTAGAAACTCACAAAASCAATTTGAGTTCACAGTGAAATTTCCCTTAATCACTTCTCAATTGATGCTGAAAATACAGAAGCAAAGGCTGATCTATGACTTTGCTCAGTGTCTGGTGAAGTACTCAAAAGTACTGTCAAATTTAGAAATGAGGTGTTAAGAAGTAGCAATGGAGCAGGGAGGGAGTTGGATCCATTGCAGGAAGTAATCCCTATACAGATATCACAGTCCCCAGTGACCTCACTCTGTAGAGGATTTATTTTTAACTTCATATAGTTCAAAGGCATGTTAAAATGTAAATCACGAAGTGTTGTGCTTAAAATAGGACAGTCTGTGTCCTATATAGGAGTGAGGAGTGCTGTGGAGACAAATGAATTCTAAACATAGTTCACTTGTGCAGCTCATAGGTAATGGGACATACTTTCAGCTGGACAAACAGAGTGATGACACTTGTTCCAACAGTTCATATTGAATCTACAAATACTAGTTACTGTCTACAAATACAGTCTTTTCTTTAGCACTTGAAGCAGCACATCTAAGACAATGGTGCCAATAGAACACCTGGGAACTGAGCATGGATTCCCCTCCTCCTTTGCAGGTGCTGAAAAGATCGTTGCAATTATGATCGGCAACCTGAAAGGCATGGAAATCCTGCGGCGGATTCAGAGCGGCATGAAAGTCACCATGGTCATCGAAGTGGGCAAAAAGCGCAGTCTGTCCATGAATATCTTCACCATCCTCTTCATCTCCGTGTCATTTTTTGTTGTGGCAGCAGCAACTTTGGGCTGCTATGTCTCTTACTCTGCTCGGAGACTCATTGTTGCAAGGGCCCAGTCCAGGGAGCAGGTGAGTTTGTGCCATTGCCTTTTTATACCCTCATGCCTCCATGGTGTGAATCTTGAGGTTTGCAGTCTTTAGTTAAGTACCAAAGTGACCGAATTTGTTTGTTTGATCTTTAAAATGCTAAGAGATACATCTTTGCACAGCTTAAAACTTTCCTAAAGAAAAGCCAGAAGTACACTGTGTGGAGAAAAGTTGATTGTGTTCAGCTAACTGTGTCTCCTRCAAATACTCCCTGAACTGCAGTGCAGCCACAATGCTGATGAACGGGAGGCTGTGAGAGAGCTAAAGTACTTTTAGCTGACCCTCATCCTTCCCTCACACTTTGCCTACATGCTTGCTGTGACAGGAGACACAACTGGAAGCGTGTCTGCAAAATGGGGCACTGCTTTGGCTGCAGGTTGGGAGGTGCTGCTTGTTGAAAGCTGCTTTCTGACTGAAAGCTTTCTGAGAATTACAGTGACAGTCTCAATTAGCGCTGGAAGTACTGGAAGTTGKCATCAGTCTGTGAGATAGAGCACTGCCACTCCTGGGTGAGACATGGAGATGTCTCTGTAACCTGATGCTCTCCTGTTGCTGACATTTGTGGACAGAGATGCACAGGCTGCTGCTGATGAACCCGTTCTTTCATTCCCTGCCATCTACCTTAGTCTCACACCCCTGTTTAACGATGCTAAATAAATCTGGGCAGGAAAACCTGGGTGCCCTACACACTGTTCATTAAATTAAATTGAAATGTATCCTCCTTTGAAGGTACTTAACAGTGCAGTTGTACCTATCGGTCTTTCAGGAATCTACAGATGTTATTAATGCCTCAGTAGTAGGTGGTACTGGGAAAATCCGCTCTGCTAGCAGTCTTGGGTTCCATGTGCCCAAGGAGCTTACTGTAGATTGAAAAATAACATTGATAAATTACATGCCAGTTCCACATGATTTAATCTGAAGGGAGGTCAAGGAGCCCCAAGAAATGCTTTGTAAACCATAAGGATAKAAGAAAGCTTCTCTGCTATCAGGGTATGAAAATTGTGACTGTTCTGTCAAAGYGAAACTCAAAGACAAGCCAGAATTGTGTTCAATTGTTTTTAYACCCTGGCACTTCAGACTGACCTCACAGTGATTAGGTGAGTGAAGAATAACAAGAAAATGCTTGTTGGTACAGGTGAGCTACTAAAAGGTGATGCTACCATGTGCCCTGTTAAATGCTGATTGGATTTTCAGTGTAGATCCAAAGTTTGAGACATTTARGTGCTTTGGCTCCATGAAGTACTGAATATTAGTCAAACAACWTCCTGGTACTTCCTGATACATCCTGGTGGCTTTCCTGTATCGTTCAGCCCTTTCAAAACCCAGATTCCCTGGACTTGAGTGACTGTTGAGAAGAGCCAGTCGTGTCRGCTTCTGGTCCGAGTGAAAAGAGAAGTACAGTGGTACATCTGTCCTTCTTTCCCAACCGAACAGTTAAACCAGAGCATGAACTCTTTCCTCATGAGCAACCTACACTGTGTAACCTGCTAGTTCCTTCTTGAGTGTATCTTTACTGGGCTTGTAATTCAAGTCTCTGCAGTCTCTCCCTGCAWTGGGAGGTTGGTGAGCAGAAGGTGGAAAATCAAGGCACGTGTGGTAGGTGGTTTTCTACCTTTCTAGTCGCTGCAATACTGACAAATTSAGTTCTCAATATAGTAACCTATCTTAATAGTGCAAAATGACCCATGATGTTATCTGTGGCCTGGTTTCTAATTTCAGCTCAAGTCTTTTCCTTCCATTGATTTCATAAAGATTAGATGTTGCAGCTGAGAAATGACCTATTTAATGGCTTTGGAGGAGGAAAATTGCTCAACTTTAAACAATTCATAGCTCCCTGTGAGGAAGAACTTCCTTAGCTTACAGGAGAAAAGTAGAAGTTCCCAACCTCCTCAGAGCTGTCTGGTCTGCACTGCCATGACTGTGCTCACAGGGRTGCCAGGAAGGCACCCTTATGTGGAAAGGGCTGGAAATAAAAATGGCAGCTTTTAGTTAGGGAAGAGTGAGGACTAAGTGGCTACAAACCTAATTTTCTCAGTTAGGTACCTCACTACTTCAACAGGCCAGAGCCTGGATAGGAGCTGGGACCTGACCTGTTTTGAAGTAGCTTGGTTCTTTTTCTTCAATTTATCTATTTTTTTCTAGCTTTTTTCTGAGTTGGGGCATTTAGACTTCTAACACAATTGATATTTAACATTTGCTTGAATAACTTGCAAAGTAAAACGCTTTGACATTCCAAGCTTGAGTATCCTGGTAGACTATTCAAAAAAAAGCTGCTTCTTGCAACCTTTCTCCATCCCCTGGAGGGGTGTTCTGCTGTACTTGCCAAAATCAGTGTTAAAGGTGACTTTGCATTGATGCATTTAATGAGGAGCAATTAAACTGGCGCCCATGCAAAACTTAAAATATTGTTTCAGTAAATTATTAACAGTGCGGCCAGTTGAGTCCTGCCTAATGTGCTTGTCCTGGCATTAGATGTGTAGATGAGATACCATATGAGGGAGTACATTCCTAGAAAGTTTAGTTTTCATTAATAACAAAGAGTGGTGACTGTTCTGGCCATGCATGAGCAGCAGTTCTATTGCTGCATTCCTGCTCTGTTGATGTTACCATGTTTGCTGCTCAGACTTTTGGAGGATTCAGTAAACAGCAGTGTGGGACTGCTGCTCTGTGGCRCCAGTCTCAAACCTTGACAAGGGCAACATCAGTTCAAAGTTCACCGTAAGTGACACACAGAAACAAATGTTRATGTCTTCAGCAGGAAAACTTCACAAACTTCCAAGGAAACCTCAATAGTTCTTGTTTCTAAACAAATCTGTGTGTCTGCATCCTTAATCTTTGGACTGTATTTGTCTCTTCCTTGATAGTTGCTATTAGCTGTCACCTATTAAACTTTTAAAACATGCACATGGCTTATCTTAGGGCACCCAAACAGCTATGATACAAAAATGGCTCATTTTGCACCAAGACTGTTTGACAGGGGGATGTATAAATCAACTTGTTTGTTATTGACTGCTTCAGCACAAGGAATCTTAAGCAGACTTGAATGGCCAGTCCTTGTAAGGTTATTAGGTGTTCAGCAGCAGCCCTCCTGCCACTTGTCCTTTTGTACTTATGCCACCAGCACTGCATTTGGAAAAGTTTTATGTAACTGAGCTTAAATGCCTAAGGAGATGGAATGTTGGAAAGCCAACAGTGCGGAGCAGTTGAATTGGAAAGAGGTTTTTTGATTAGCTGCAAAACTCGAGTCTAGTCTGTCCCTGAGGTAAGTGTGGTGTTGGGGATGGCATTGCCAGAGCTGCCTGAAGTGCACTGGGGAGGGAGTGAGCAATCCTRTTCTTTGTGTTGGTGGAACAGCACCAACCTGTGACCTTTAAATACAGAGGTTGCTCTGGGGCTAATTCCAGGCACTGCAGTGACAGCTGGACARCCACAGTTTCCAGGCAAGCTGTAAAGCAGTGGAGACAGAGGAATAGTTCAGAGTGTGTTGGGARTAAGTGGGCTGATTGGTAAAGAATCTCTGTCACCTTTCATCAGAACGTTTTTGGCAGGAACGTGGCATAAAGTGAGTAAAATATAGAATGATTGTTGAACTCAATGTTTGCTCCTCTGTACCAGTCACTTTGAAGGCTTCTGTTCATTTTGGCTGGGTCTAATCTGACCAAGGTATTATCTTCCATCTTTTCAAAGAAAAAAAATCCCTTGGAATTCCTATGCTTTGTGAAAAGGTTAGGTACAACTCAAGCAGATGCAAGTGCCTTCTTGGTGCGTCAATCAATATGTCCTGAAACTGTTTCATGTTGTCTCTAAATAGCATGGTCATGCTTACTTGGCTTGTTTTGATAACATCTGGGTTTTATTGATAACATCTGGGTTTTAAAACTGTTGCGTGCTTGCAGTAGGCACCTGGGTAAGGATTAGTGAGTGGGTAGAAGAATGGCTGTGTCTAACCAGGAGTGCTTTGTGTCACAGCGGCGGCTGAGGGCCAGGGCGAAGAAGGCCATTGAGCAGATGCAGCTGCGCACCCTGAAGGAAGGGGACAAGGTAGGACTGACCCTGGATCTCCCCTGCATTACACAAAGCACAGCCTGTGCATAGATCTGTGCAGCTCCCTAGTACTGCAGCAGGATGCAGAAGTCTCTCTRAGCCTTTAACTAACTGTTGGCAACAGAAACAATTACTCCTTCAGACCAGGTCCTTTTCCAAGCTGCAAGACTTTCTCATAAATCAGTTCATTTTGCTGGCTGCTCACTTGTTGTCTTGCTGATGTGAGAGGCCCTAACTTGCTGGCATGCATGCTTAAACATAAACTGGTATATCTAATCAGCTTCCCTGGCTCTTCTTCTTGTAACTAAAACTGGAGGTAGCAGTTTCTAAACCTCTACAGTAGTGCCTCCAGTAATCCAATGATGATGGTTTCAGCTGGAATTCTAAACCATGGGTTTAAACTTTCAATGCTTCTTTTGAARTGTCAGCTTAACTGTGAGTAATCCACAGTGTGTTTATATGAGATTATTTTTGGGAGCATCATGGATGGCTTTAGCTAGACCCCTTTGTCTGCAGTAAATCTGACTGGAGTTMAGAGGAAGCTTTCAAAGTGTGTTAAAGCTGTAAATTTATTTCACTGTTTTAGGAAACTGGTCCAGATGGAGATTCCTGTGTTGTGTGCTTTGAGCAGTACAAGCCGAATGATGTAATGCGTGTTCTGACTTGCAAGTAAGTTGTCTTCCAAACTGCCCCTTTATCCAAAATTCTTCATGTTTTTTAACAAACTTATTGTTGCACAGTGAGAGTTCTTGAATATCTATCAGAACAGTGTTTTGAACAACAGAAACTGTGTGAATACACATTTGTAGTGTGCCCCAATGGCCTGTGTTCATAACTTGTCCTGTGAGTGGGTTGACACCCATAACTGGGCAGAGCACAGTGCCCCTCAAGGGGATGCCAGGGCTTTTTAAGGTTTGTTTCCTTTGCTGGTGTATAAGAATATTACCACTAACTTGAAGGTAATTAGCAAGATATTGCCTATTTCTTGTCTCTTGAATTCCTRCTTACTAACAGGGTTTTGTTTCTGCTAAATTTGTTAAACCATAGTGGCTCTTGTGATTTAGAAGAGAGCATTTCTATTCTCTGAAATTGAGACCAAAATAGAGCTATAGCAGTTAATTTTTCTAGAATTCTCTCTCCTGTTGTGTCTCACTGCTGTGCTGCTTTGGAAGCCCAGTAGTGAAGCATTAAGACTTTAACGTGATTGCTCCGAAGGTGAGCAGTGAAGCTGCTTCAGGGCTTAAGGAAACGTGTTCTGTGGGACTTCCCCCTGTGCCTGCTGACTGGGACTGCCCTGGCCAAACTCCTAAAATCAGAGGGCTGCCACATGAGCTGCCCAAAATGTGCMTAGGAAGGGGTGTCATAACCGTTAGGGAGGGTTACAAAAAGCACTTGAAAACATTTGGATGTAGGAAAATGAAGTTCTGAAGAGTAGAAAAAYGGGTAGCTGCTGTTTGTGTGCTGAGCAGTGCTGTCAGACACTGCCAGATCCCAGCTGAGTTACCTGTACACCAGGTTATAGTTTTGCAAAGGCTTTCTCTGCTCCCAAGCAGTAGGACCTCTAAGCTGTTTTGATAATACAAAGTTGGTCTGCTGAGGTGTTATCAACCAACTTCCTTGATCCAATCCTGAATGCTTCAGAAAAAAAACAAAACTGAATGACCTTTCAGGCATGTGTGTTAATGATTATTCAGTTGTCTTGTCACATTTATGCATGTGGTAGTTCTGCTTAGTAATGGACTAAGTGCCATGARTACAGAAACTTTTAGACAGGCTCCAGATACTTTTATCTGATAGGAGACCTGACTTCTTATTTTCCTATAAACCCTGCTAATCTTGGTATGAACTTGCAAACAAAGCAAGTTTGTTTGACTTATTTTGGTAAGAGTGGAGTAATTTCTTTTGAATGTTCTTTATACACAAATTTGCTGATTTGCTCTGAGACTGTTTTTACGCACATTTGTGGTGTTTCATTCCTCTGTGGTCYAAATGTCTCTCCCTGAGGCACGCTACCTTAAGAAGACTGCACAGATCTTGATAATCTTCTTGAGTGGTGATGTCTGCCAGTATCAACCATATTAAATTAAATCGTATTAAATTCACATGAGTTGCAAACTGATATTTGCTGCAAGAACATGCTTGATTTTGATGGTTCACCTCAGCACTAAGCCCCTACTTGCTRAAAGCATTTAACTGTATCTATGAAAGAGCCAAGCAAAGGAATGTTCCTGTGAGTCACTTTGGTGGTATCTGAGTCCCTGGGGTGTGGGTATTTGCTGAGGGCATTCTTGTCCAGAGAGTCAAACCAAAGGCATTTATGGTGGCAGAGGTTCACAAGTCCAGTATTAAGTTCAGTGACCTAAAGTAGTCCAGCATCAAGGAAGTTTCGAGTTTTATTCTGAACATGACGTTGGTGCAGCTGGGAAGGAAGTGCCGATTATGTGAGCTGAATTGGGAAAATCCTTGGATTCTACTGGAGTGTAGGCTGCTGAGCACTGGATGTGGTGATCTCTGCATTTATYTCATAATAGAGTTGATTAATACTGAGCGGTGCCTGTTTGCCTTGTGGTTTCTATTCAGGCTGAGGGAGCMGGCAGATTACAGGATTTCAAGTCATCCTCCTAAATCTGTGGCCTAATTTAAACCCATTGTGGAACTGAGTGTCTTAATAGAAGCACACATTTGCATCTGTGATGGCTGAGCTATATTTACTTWGAGTGTATATAGCCTGCCAAATATACACTTGGAATACACAGACACAGAAAATGGGTGGGAGTAGTTTATCTTGAGGACATAACTCTGTGAGATGATTTGTCTATGTAGTTATAACAGAAACAAATACTGTTTAGTCCTCTGCATCTGCACAACAGAAGTTAACCTTAAAGCTAAKACTGAGATGTCCATAATTGTACCATTTAAATTATCAGCTGGGAATGTACTGTACATAGGTTTGGAAAAAGCTTTAGACTGGTGTAGCAAAAATGATAGTGCTTAATTCTAGCAAGTTGTATYGAGATACTAATAAGCACAAACCAGCTACAGATTGAAAGATTAACTATCTGTAACTTTCAGCTGAAACCCTGTGACAAAATAAGGTCATCCATTCTAGAAGGAATAAGTTTTCAGKGTTACAAAAGGGTTTTTCATAGCTGGMACATAAGCAATCTTCCTGGTATGAAACCTAACCTGTTGGCTACCTTCTTCCACCAGCCATGTCTTCCACAAGACCTGTATTGACCCCTGGCTTCTGGAGCAYGGGACGTGTCCTCTGTGCAAATGTGACATCCTCAAAGTGTTGGGAGTTGAGGTAAGCCAGCAGCCTGTGGTGGTGGCAGCTGCCACTYGCAGCCTCACACTGGTGTAGTGTCCACATCTTAAGCTGTTTCCTGCTGCCCCTAGAGTGCAGGTGATAAACACACGTGTTGTCATCTGCGACCAGATGCTGCAGGAATAATTGCTCTGTCCCTATTTGGGAAGCCTGCAGCTGACCTGGTGTGAGTTGGTATCACCTACAGCCTTGGGCAGAATGTCAGCCAAAGCTGACTCATGCCTGACAGGAAGAACACTCTTAACTCTTGTGCTTGCAGCTAAGGGTGTTTCCCAAATCCTCAGGCAGGCTTTGACAGCTCATACTGTCTCTGAAACCAGCTTCTGTTCAGTTGCTCGGTACCTGGAGTCCTAGAAAAGTGAAGGTGTTAGTGTGTATGACATTTCTGGAACTGCCTGATTTCCTAGGACACATCAGGAATTTCTGATGTATTCTGTAATTGCTCATTGTTGCAAGTGCCAGAGGAAGATGCTTTTCCCAGTGCCTGATGCTGCCTGGACCAGCCAAAATGTAAGCCAGAGTTTGCCTGGGGGAGGTGGAGCTGCACTGAGTGGAAGGAAGACCCTCTTTTTCTGGTACTGGGCAAACAATACAGAAGCTGTGTTTGAACTGCCCACCCAATTAGGCAGTCACTGGAGGTTAACAGCACAGCKTTTATTCCATTTCTTGTTTTTTCCTCTGCATAAAAGTGCTCTGGACTCAGTGTGGGCATTGCTCTCCTGGAAAGATGCAGTCTCCTGCSAAATTGTAATTTAACCATTTTCTCTTTTTTTCACAAAGATGGATGTAGAACCACGGTCTGAGCCTGTGCAAGCCCCAGGATCCAGTGGCCAGAGACCTCTATCCACTGTCACAATAGTCAATGAAGAGGACAATCTTAGTGAAACAGCATCATCTGGATACGATTCTGTACAGGGACCAGATGAATCTGCTCAGGAGGCACACGCACCATCAGCACCATCAGCACCATCAGCACCACCAGCACCATCAGAAAGTATGACTGCTTTTTCATCTGCCTTGCTCGATTGCCTTGCACTTGGCTGCTTAGGCTGTGAATTGTGGGGGCGGGGAGGGCCTTAAAGGCATCTCACAGGGCTTGAATASTTTGTTTTTCAGGGTTATCTTAGTGTTTTGCTTTAGCCCTTAGCTCTGACACTTGGTCTTTGTTTTTAAATGAAACACAACCTTAATGTGAATTAAAAGCCAAAGTMTGTGAAAGAGTAGTTCAAAGTCAAGAGGCTTACTACTTCAAGAGCAAAGGGATTTTTCCAAAGATGTTCCTTATCTCTTTGTCTCTTTGGAGATTTCATTTGGATGAGTGAGTGTTGCTTTGCCACCAGATCTGTCTGCTTTAAGTAGCTGCTTACTTTCAGAAAACTTTCAGGGAGTCAGTCTTGCTCTAGCTTAGATGGTATAATAGAGAGAAGACAGTGCAATTGAATTTCAGGKTTGATAAGGCTGAGTCSTGCTTGAACACTTTAAGAGACTGTWAATTTGGAAAGACTATCAGCTTTTCCAAATACTTTGTCTTCTTGAACGAGAGCAAACTCATTGAAAATGTCTTTTCCATTCTCAGCTTTGCCAACATGTGCTCAKTGTTGCTGTTGGCTTTAAAAATGGAAAGGCTGCAGGTAAACAATGAGTAGCTATTCCSTGGATTGTGCCATGGTCTTAGGAAGGGGAGGAAGTGGGGAAGKTTTTGGTGATGAAAAGGATGCTCTATTTCCCATGGGAAGTGTAACTGATAGGAAAATTTGGGATTTTCTGTCAGCCTCCTGTAGAACATGTTGCTACAGCAARTGATGTGTGTTTGAGAGTGCCCTGTTGAAGCACCCCAGTAGGGGAGAGGGCATTTCCCAGGAGCTAAACATCAGAAGTTGAAATTGCATCCCCCTRAGCAACTCAAGGCTTGCTGGATTAGTTACAGGTGTCACTCCCATGTATTCTCAMTTGGTGTGGGAAGGGCACACAGGGACATGAGCCACACAGGGTCAGTCTGTAGGGAGAAGGCCTTCCTCTCCAAATCAGCATGGCCCCCACAGTTTTCCTGAACCTGCTCTCTAGGAGYTGCCCTTGATGCCTGCCTTCAGCAGCCTGAAGATACAAGACTTGCCCATCTCTTCCTAGCTGGATTTTGTAGCCTTATGGGGCCTTGTGTGGCTTCAGCTTGCACCTTCAGCTTTCTCAGCCCTACTGAGCTGAGCAGGTGTCTTTAGACAGGACAGGCAGTGTCAGGAATGGGCTCCCAAACTAAGGAGGGGCAGCAGGAGAGAGGCAGCTGGAGCATGATCTTGGATTTCCATCTCTGCAGGAAAAGTGCAGTGAGCTTGTCAAAATCAGTGWGTGTGGCTTGTTTTAAGGTGCTAAAACTGAGCTGTGACACTTCTTAACTTGTCTTGACTTGGTTTTCTTCTGGACAGATGACAACACACATCCTGTAAGTGAAGAATCCCAGCCCACCACGATGACTGTCCTTTCACAAGGTGACAACCCAGGTTTTGAGGGAGATGAAACAGAAGTCTCTGAAGGCAGGACCGTTTGTGAAGTCACACTCTAAGAACGTGCCCAGCCACATGGTGCAAGCCTTCTGCAAGGAGCTGCCTACTGCCATTCCGTATAAACCAAAAAATGCAAGACTGCTGCAGAAAATACTGCATTGGCAATATTCATATAAACAGACTTGTCCAAATCATAATTGTATGGTTTGCCTTTCTTAAAACTGTTTTTCCCACAGGAGTTTTAACATTCTCCMGATAAAGCTGTCTTAAATACAAAGAAAACCAGCAGATTTTAACACTAAAACAGAAGTTCCATCTTCAGCAAAGCTTCTCTACAATGTTTCAGTTGTKTAAATGAGAAGATTTTTTACATCATWTTTGTCTCTACTGGGAATCGTTTTGAGTTGGGTTTTTTGGTTGTTTATTGTTTTCATTCAAGTGGATTTTCATTGTAAACAAATTTATTTTGATCTGTTCTAATACTTAYTTACGAGACACAGTTTTGTTTAAAGCAAGGGTATTTAATGTTTCAGTGCACTAATTTGATAGGAGGAAGTGCAAACTAATGCTTGTCAAAACTGGATTTTGTCCACAGTGTCCTTGGTTCTCTAGTAACCRACTGATTCTCTACCTCTCAACTCCAACCTGCCAACCACACATTCCTAAAGGGGGAAAAAAGAGAGCTGCCACTGACAGGCCAAATCTGACTTGCACAGTACTGTAAAGGGAACAACTGCAGGAACTTTTCAAACCTTGTYAATCTGAAAGATCCTCAAGTGATTTGGGGAATTATAACCGTGTCTAGCACCAGCAATATGCCAGAGTCCTGGTTTTGTGGGAGTCTGGGATGACTTCAGGGAAGACTCAGCTGAAGATGAAAATGAGAGATTCTTACAAAAGGATCTGCTGTGTTTTGTTCAGAAAATGATCCAGCCTCTGAAAAATGTGGGACTGTTGCTGTACATTGTCTTGTTTGAGTGCACGAGCTGCAGGGAGAGCTGATGTCCTGTGAGTGTAACAGAGGGTTGGAGAAACTRTCTGTCCTCTGTGGGGTTGAGATGGGGTCAAGAAGGAACACTGGGTGCCTCAATYGTAAGTGACTTGGCCTTGTCCAGCAAAGGTAACTAAGGACATCTTATAAATGCACTTTATTTTTTTACCTCTGCGTCTCTGACTAGTTTCTAATGTTTAGTAGGACTTTGTCTGAAAGCACGCAATAAATAACTTAAGAATCTGGGGGGGRAACCAATGCATTTTCTTAGCTATAGTACAAATGAAATGGTTGTAAATATTTCATAATTTGTATTGAATTTGAATATGTAAATGTAAATAAAACTCTATTTTTGATGATCCTGACTGACACAAAATATTACCAGCTCTCACAGAAGCAGACGCTGAATTTGCCCTGTCCTGCAACCTTGAAACTCATTCTGCTTTGGGAGGCAAAAAAGCAACAGTGTTCGCTCAAAGTAATTGGAATAAGGAGTGCTAATTATGTGCAGGATGCTACTGTTATGCTAATTTTTAGAAATACTTAGAATTTTTATATTTAATGTGACCTRCTGCTAAAGGAACAGATGCAGGGTAAGTACCTGTGCAGTATTTGAGCTACTGCTAGGCAGAACTTAAAGGTTTTCTGKTTTTGCTGCTTAACTTGAAAGTCTGCCATCTTCTTATCTGTGCAGATTTGTTTGTAACCAGTAGCTGTGCAAGGGATTTGGTTTRAAAATGAAAGTGTAAATTTCATGAACACCATCTGTGATACTAAACTTGGGTCTGTTGTTGTCAGACTGCCTTAAAGAAATTTCCAAGTYCCACTCCCACTTTGTGTATTTCCAAGTTTCCATGGATAACAGATGTCTTTAACCAACCCTACTTGGGGGACTGAACAGCAGAATTTTCACTTGTTTTTGGTGATGCCACAGGCTCGAATGTCTCTGGGTCACATCTACATGTGTGTGTGTATATATAAATGGTGTGTGTGCTGTGGCATGACAGACTTTCCTGTAAGCATGGAGGCCAACAGGAATGTGCCTGGGGATAGGGTTGTTCCTGAAAAGCAGTAAAAWCCTGCTGTTATTGTGCAATAGTTTGGGGGTTTTCTATAGATACACTAATGCTCATGTGTGAGATAACAGAAATGAGGAGGCCACAAATGGTGCAGCTGCTAAAATGTCTGCATTATTGACTGTTGATATTCCTGTTGAGTCACACAGACATGTCAATTCTTCTGTCCCAAAGAGCAAACTGAACAGGCTCCAGCATCACGGCCCAGTGTTTACTCACTCCCTCAGGGAAAGGGAGGGAGTCACCCTTCTCCCTCAGGAACACTCTGATCTAGACACTTCAGTCAAATACTTGTGTGCTCTTGAAGAGGGACTGGGAAAGTTTTTTTATTCCTGCAGGAGCGGAAGCCTTGTTGCCTGGTGCTGGATTACTGTGCTCTCTTGTAAATCAGGCTTTACAATAGCAGGACCTCATTTTAAATTCCAAATCAAAATATTACCATTTTCTCATCTTGAGGAAAATTTTCAGGTGTCCCTATATTAATGTAATTTCAGCTGAGAATTTTGTTTAAAGGAAAAAGCAAGACTTGTGACGAGGGACTGGAAATACATAAAGGCAGTTTGAATCACAAGGGCAGTTGGACTCCTGCCATCAAATGGAGAGACTTAGTCCATCTTCTCTTTAGAGGGAAAATTCTGCACTTCTCAAGTGACCTAACAGTTGGACATAATAAACACAGACACCTACCTTGCCTGTGTGATTTAATGTAATTTCTTTCCATGTTTAACACACCARCACAGAAGGTAGCCCTGCCTTTTCACTCAGGTTTAGACTGATGCCTTTTCTGTGCAGATTTGAATGGGGCTCCTCTCTTGAAGGGGTGTAATATCTGCAGTTTGGAAGAGATCAAAGAAAACCTACTGGCTTCAGCAATTAATTTTGGTTTCAAGAGAAAATTGAAATCAAATTGTAGCATTCATGCCCTGTGAATTAAAAATTACATAATACTCCTAAAGCAAATCTGCACTGGTTGTTCAACTGTTGGTTATACAGAGTGAAGCCAAAATTTATTTATATAGCTATTTATGTAATATTGCTGTGGTTATTTGAGGGAAGTAATTTACAATTTCTAGGATAAGTCTTGAATAAGTGAAAGAAAAATCCTGCTGCACTAAATGGATCTGTTGCTGTAGAATGCATTGATTACACTGTAGCATGATTGTGCACTGATTAAGAAGGTTTTGAAGTGGCTATAAATAAATTTCTCCAAGCTGATAGAGGAGCACTCTTTGCATCTTAATACTCTTTGATTAAGAATCCAGTGCCTGAGGGAAATAGAAAAAAAAAAGACATTCAAGACCTTGAAATAAGGAGAGAAAAACAAAACATTTTCCAAGCAGTAGCATTTTACTGTTAAATATTTATCCAATTAACAAAGTTTGAATGTTACATAAGCAAGCACCACATGTCCTAACGTGTCCAGTGTGTGTGAGTCACTGAAAGGCAAACTCTGGGTAGGAAATGCCCAGGGCATCTTCCTTAAAATTAGCATCAGAATTGGAAGWTCTGTGTTAGGTCCTTACATTCCTGTATCCAGGGGCTTGTCTAATTGGGGAAAATTAAATAGTAAGCAGTGTCTCTGGGAATGCTCTTAGAGGAGCAGGATCCATGCAGGAACCACTCAGTCAGTTCAGCTGGTAAATGCCCAGCAATATCTGTTATTTGTGGCTTCAGGTGGGGGACTGAAGAAACTGCCTCACCAAGAGCTGTGTGCCAGGGTACCTGGGACTCTCATTGATATGTGATCTGTGTAAGTTACCACGTGCTGGCTAATGATTTTTATTTTATTTTTCCTTTCTAGTAAAGGTAGAYCACCAAAAATTTGTTGCTTCCTCTTCTGTTATAAGAAACAAGAATTTTATTAAATTTATATCCAGTCCTCAAAAGCATAGCTCTTCAGTACTACAGGTTCTCTTGCAGTGGTGTAATGAGTGATTGAAAGAAAAGGAAAAAAAGTCTTATGCCAGTGCAATTCACCCAGTTTTGGAGTTTCCTGTGAATCAAATGTAACTGCACACTTGGGTCTGCTCTCACAGCGGTCCTTTGGGTAGGTGGCTGCTTATGCAGCTGGAACTGAACGGGCATTGCCAAATAATTTCTGTGACTGCTTGGCAAAACCTTGCTTTGCCTGTGCTCACAAATAGATCAGTGCTGGCAGCAGCATTTTTGGTAGTGAAGTACTATTGAAAAGCCTGAAGGAAGGCAGGATAAAGCAAAAAYGCCAAGGTTGCAATGTATAGTTAGTGCATAATATGCGGGTTTTTTTTTAGAAAGAGCTCTAAGTAGAGGCTGAGTTTAAACAACTTGTGTGTTGTGACACACAATCAATAAAGCATTATCCTTGAAAATCTTAGGAAGGTTAATTTTGCTGGAAAAAGTGCAGAGTGAGGTACACAGAAGTTCCTGGGAAAGAGCCACTGACTCCATTTGTAGTAAATGACATTTTGTGTAGGGAACAGGAGGGAATCTTGCATGGAGGTGGGAAAAGATGGTAACTCTGAACACCTCGGCACCAGAGACAGGAGCASATGAGGCACTGGGTCCTCCAGCCCTCTGAAGCTTTTATTTGTCCTTTTTATGAGCCTTCTCTCTGCACCTCAACCCCCGCCTGCAGTGCCAGGCGGAGCGCTGACTGGGAAACACACCCGGGAAACAAACRCCTTCTCTGGTGTCCTGCGGGCTGMAAATGGAGCCGGCTTTGGCCACAACTAAAAACGGGACTTGTGCCATGGGCAGAGCGGCCACAGCAGCCTCCGCTCCACCTGGGGCAGGGGACTTGCCGGAGGACACAGAGCCGGGACCTCCGACCCC
>NW_026623479.1:502604-545058 GCF_030028575.1 Malurus melanocephalus
GGACCCCGCACCGGCACAGGCCCCGGGGGCTGCGGGCCCCGCCCCGCCAGTGCCGCCACGTGGCCCGGGGCGCGCAGGGCCCGACGGGAGCTGTAGTCCTGAGGCAGTGGCGCGCAGGGTTCGACGGGAGTTGTAGTCCTACGGCAGCAGCGCAGCGCGGCCCGTCGTGGGCAAGGACTACATCACCCAGCATGCCCTGGGAAAGGGGCGCTCCCCCCGCCCTCTCCTGCCTGGCACCGCAGCCGCGAGCGCGGAGCGGGGCCGGAGGCGGCAGCGCAGCGCCGTCAGGGGCCGCGCGATGTGGCTGAAGCCCGAGGAGGTGCTGCTGAAAAATGCCCTCAAGCTGTGGGTGCAGGAGCGCTCCAACCAGTACTTCGTGTTGCAGAGGCGGCGGGGCTATGGCGAGGAGGGCGGAGGCGGGCTGGCAGGTACTGCCCCCGTGGGGCCGGGGCAGGGCTGGAGCGGGAGGACGGGGGTCTGTCGGCCCCGGGACCCCCGGCCAGAGGGGCAGCAAGGGGGCCTGCTCGARTTCTGGAGCCCCGGACCTTCGTGGGTTTCTCACGGGGCTCTTCTCYCCTTCCTTTCCCCCGTTTGTATTGTTGAAATATTCAAACCCCCCGCTTATCCCGGGGCGGCAGAGCTCGGCGGGGACGGGCACCGGCAGAGCTGGGGGCGGCTGGAGCCCTGGATCCCCCGGCAGCGGGGCGCTGAGGCAGCGCGGCTCAGCCTCGGCACGGCCGAGCTCCAGCGGAGCCCGGCACAGCTCCAGGGCAGCTTGGTGCAAGTGGACACGTCTGAAGAAGGACTGATCTGTCTTGCCTTGGCAAAAATGCTCATTTGCAAGTCCCTTTTCCGGCGTACACCTGGGGCTGCTTAAGATGAGCTCCTGCTCAGGCATTTCTGATCGCTTATTTTAAAAGCAAGCGTATGATTTGATGGAGCTTGTCAGGAGTGGTGGGTCARGAAAGTGACAGAGGGGTAGGGCAGGAAATTAACCGTGGCATAATAAACTTTATTCCTTGAGAACTTCAAGCTATGGAGCTGAGTTTCTATTTGTAATTCTTGCCTGYTTGTATCATCAGGGACTGCAGGGGCCCCAGCTACTGCTGAGACCTCTGTGATGGTGGCAGCTATTCTGACTAAAACTGACTCCTTTATAGGCTCCTGGTGTCTGTCATTGACCCTGTCAAGGAGAAATGCTCCAGGGAATTAGCACAAAGTCATTCCTCAGTGGGATGTAGTTYTCGAGTGTTTTGCATCTCTGTAGGTTTTCTAGGCTGTCTCTAATTTGTGTGTTCCTAAAGCAAGCTATGAGGCATAATTGTCTTTTGGAAACATTTATTAATTTTTCTGAACAAAACTGCTGGTCCAGACTTCTGGCTGGTGAATCTCAGAAATGGCCCTTGCAGCTGGAGGTAGGGCATTCTTCCTTGGCATCTGAATAAACCACTAACAGGGCATATGGAAGGTGTAAAAGAAAGCGTCCCAAAATCCCAGGTTACTGTGTGAATTATAGTATTATAAGCAGATGGATAAGGTCAGGCTCTGGCWTAGAACCAAGGGTGATATATTGCAAGCTTCGATGTCTTGTGGGGATCAGGCTTGATGGCCTGTTCTCTGCCTTGATATATTTGGAAGCCAAGGAAACCGAGTTGGTGTGAAGGTTGTCTTTCTGTGTGATAAAATTCATTTAAGGACTGTGATTAAAGTGGAACAATGAGAACTGGAATAAGTTGTTCTTCTGAAAATCTCCTCRTAGCCTCACAGCTGAGCAGACAGCTGAGCTTTCCAAGTGCCCTTTGGGTTTTGGTGAAGGTGAGGCTTCTGTCACTGTTCTCCTCTCCGTGGTGGCTGTTGACAGTGTGGGAAAAACACTTGGATGGGATAGTTGCTGTAATGTGCTTTTTTTTTAAAATCTGGTTTTGCACATTTCATTTCTGTAACTTTTCTTATAAATTCCAGATTCTTCTGTGCAAGTTACATTTGTCACTGGACTGAAGGAAAAGGAGTGAGGTGTTCTTGAATTAAAATTGTGATTAAGAAAGATTAACAAGACAGTTACATAAAAAATGCAATTACATTTGTGTTTGCAGATTTGGAAATATTCAAACCTCCTAGGTATAAGCCAGCATGATTTGCTMTGCCTGGGTTTAATTTGATATTGCTGTGTGTCACCCGAGAAAATTAGCACTTCCTTTAGGAAAGGAAAAGCACAGCTGTTGTGTTATGAAATCATCCCAAATGTACCAGTACAATCCTGTTCTCCTGAAGAGCATTTTACAGCTGGTGAGACAAGGCCAGAGGTGACTGACAGCAGAGGAACGGGGGAGTTAGGAGTGAAAGAGGGAGGCAGTAGGGCAAGACCGAGTCATGGGGGAACAGGGGGGTAATGCCTCAAGACAGGAGTGGGGAGAAAGATGAGCAGTGCTACAGGGTTTGAATAGTAGTAATGGGGACCTGACAAAAGGTTCCCAAAAGTACAGGAGTACACTTGGTAAGACGGCTTTAAGGAGGGGAGTTTTGAGGAAACAGCCAGTACCTGGAGAAAGGTATAGACAAAGGAGYGAAAGATAGATGACAACAAAGGTACTTACCTGAAAGATGGCTGGGAATTCTGGTGCTGTCCTGGGAACAGATTGAAGTCTGCAGTTTGGATTTGTTTGTATGACCCCTCTGGATGGCCAGGGGCAGGACCTGTTTGTGATSTGTAGGTAACACAGGGAGCTCTTATGCCTTGTGTGCACACCTCCCTCCCACAGTTCTGAGTTTGCTTGTGGATAACTTGTAAACAGGTACAGAAACACTTTGTGCCGGTTGTGCTCAGCCTCAGCTCCCTCCCTGCAGATGGACACCTGCTTAGCTTTATGTTTCATTCTCTTTGTTTTAGRGCTCCCCTAAGGACACAGATGCTGCAACCTGTCTGACTGGTGTKGCATGGGATTATTCATAATACAATGGGCTGTCCCAAAGGGTATTGTCTGACAGTGCAACATGTGACCATGTTCTCTGGTTGTTCCGTCTTCTGCAGAGCCACTCTGGGAGAGCTCCTTCGATTTTTCAGAGTGTATGGATAAGATACAGTTGTAAATGCATGTGCTGTAACCAGAGTCTAGTGACATTATGCATGCTGTTCACAGAGCTCTTGCTTTCCTTCTGGTTTAGGCAGGACCTTGATAAGGACATGGGTATGCTGGGGGTGGTGATGCAAGTGAATATTTGGTGTCATAAAATTCCAATCTTTCACTGAAATTTGAACAAATGGTTTATTTTCTTATTGTACTGTTTCAACTTGCCTCTCTGTCTGAGAAAGATAAGTAAAATTCAACTGTAAGAGGAGAAAAACTTATCAGTGAAATAAGTACTAGTTGGTACTAGTCTTCCCTGCTTGTTGTATGTGCTGTACTTGAAAAGGTAGGGAAAATCCATCACTCTCCCAGATCCTGGATCTTCTGTGGCAGTTGTTGCCATCCYGAATCTGTCAAAGACCCCTGCTGATATTCCCACTGTTTGAAAGCTGTGACTTGTTGGCTGGGCCATTGCTGGCTGGCTTGCATGCACAGAGGGCTGGGAGAAGGGGAGACAGAGCTGGGTGGGATGTGGGCTCTGGGGAGATTTTCCTTCTCTGACAGAAGTGTTAGTTGTGGATATCAATGGCAMGGACCTTGTCTCTAACAAAATTTCGTGGTGGACGAGTTAAAAAAGTACTTGGTGATCTTTACACAAATGTAAAGGAATTTGTTTTGGTGGGAGCTGCAGGATGGGAGAGGAACCTTGGGATCTAGCTTGACCCAGTTTGCAGCATGAAGATGCTTACTTTTCCAACCTTCCTGGTCTGGCCTATGGCATCATTAAGTATACAATAGAATAACTGGCAGAAATTATTTATCCCTGCAGGTGTTTTAACACACAGAACTTTCAGTGGGGCATCCTTGCTGGGARTGATAGGAATCAGATGGGAAAGTTGTTGGGTAATGAAGATCTGAAATTGTGTTGGCTAAATTTTTTTTTTTTTCCCAGTGTAGCAAAGAATATTTTACAGTGCCTATATTGGTTAGACAAATAACACCTCTCTGTTAAGATGCATGTTTACATTTAGGGCTGACAGGTGGAAAAAATGACCAACATGTGTTTCCCAGTTCCTGTCTGACAGCTTTTTAAAAACAATAGCAAAGTGGAACTGCAATAATTGCAATTCTTTTATCTGTTCTTACGAAGTCGACCAATACTCCCTTTTTTTCAGGGTTGTACTTCCAATTTTTCCTATTTCCAAGGATATGTTTCTTGCTGCATAGAGGCAAAGCAGATTACCACAAAAAGGCTTGAACACACACCTTAGTTTAATGAGTTACTGTTGTCTTACTGGCATCATAACCACTGACCATAATGCACTGGAGTTRTTGTAATGGAGATTAAGTTTTTTGGCACTGAAGGCTTAAACTGAYGTGTTTTACATCTCAATAGTCCTAGAACATTTCCATCTCAGCCCATGCTCAGTATTTCCTTAAGCTGAAGTTTCTTAGTCATGAGATCAAATTTACTTATGGAATAAAATTAAGCCAAAAAACAGKTCTGTCCTTAATTTGAGGATGTTGGAAAAGGAGTATCATTCACAAGCTGGTATTCCTATATTTTAAATTAAATGCACAGAGATGATGTCTTTTCATGGTTTATTTTGTCTGGGGTTTCAGTCCATTTTTTAAAAATTGAACTAAAATGCTCTGTAAAAGTAGTTGCTGTTATAAAATGAAGCTCTATCCTGTAGTCTAGATCCCATTCATTGCTTGTGGGAATGCTGAAGTGACGGATACTCACCTGGTACTGTTAATTTGTCTAAAATCTGATGACCTTCCAAGGMGACAGGAGCTGTCATGGCATTTTGAGGAGTGCTGCTTTCTAGTGCACTGTGGCAACCATTGGCTCAAGCTGAGTTCCATTAGCCTTATAAATGCTGAATAATATCCTTATACTATATAGTATAACAGAAAATGTTATTAGGAGAATTGTGAATGAAATAATGCAACATTTGCTGAAGCAAAGCCAGCTTTGAGATCAGCTCAGTGTCATGACTCATTCAGTAAGCAAAAGCTGGTTAAGCAGACATAAATGTTGTTACTTATTCAATGTCTGTCTTCAGTAAGGAACTACAAAATAATTCTACTTTCCAACAGCAATTTACAATCTGTTAATTTCAGACAAGATTAGAGAATATTTTTGTCTGATGGAATGTACTGGTGTGGTTTTTTTTTTTTCCCTGGTTACTGGTTTTGGGTTTTTTTTTGTGGTTTTTCATAATATGATAAATACAGGAAAGAGGCATACGATCCTGTTAATTGTATTTTTGTTTCTGTTGAATCAAGAAAAGGTTTTATGGTGCATCAAGAACCAAATGTTTGTATTGTTTCTTCAGTATTGATTTTTCTTCTTTTAGAATTTCCTGATCCTTAGATTTTAAAGRAGCTGTTAAGGTCTATGGGCTAATATCTTTATTACTGCGCAGTGTCAGAGAATGATTTTGCTAGTCATTATAAAATGCATACTCATTTTCCCAGAAGATGTTTTCGTCCCAGTTTTAGAGAGGTGAAGTTTGTCTCTTTAGTGAAATTAGTGTATTTTCAGATGAACTCTGTTTAATGGGAGCAAATTCAATACTTAGTAGCAAGGAGGTGACATAGCCAATTATGGTCTTTAAGGGCTCTTTCCTGTGACTGGAAAACAGAACAACAGTAAATGACTAATTAAGAGGTAGTTCAATTATGGTTTGTGCTCATTGARGGCTGGGACTGCCCTGTTGTTTCTRGTTGTGCTCTGGTTTCCCATACTGCATGGCTGTCACTTCCACAGCGGTCATCCCAAAAAACTTCTTCACCCTTGTTTGTGCCTCATGGCTTTTACTGTATCAAAATATTATCACCTCTCAAAGAAGTTCCTCTGCAAATACTTTGTGCTCTACTCGATTGTGTACTTATTTTCTCAGAGTTCAGTAGTCCTTACTTGGGCAGCATTCCTGTTTCCCAAGAAACAAATCAGAGAGRAGTGTGCATTCCAAAACTTGAGTTTCACTGTCCTGTGTACATTTTGTTGAACACTATAGGTCTCCTTGTGGGAACATTAGATGCTGTGTTGGACTCGACGTCGAAAGTCGCCCCATTTCGCATCCTGCATCAGACCCCAGACTCCCAAGTCTACTGGTCCATCGCGTGCGGTATGTACTGTGCTCCGGGAGCCAGCCGAGTCCAGAAAGTGGAAAAGGAGGGTGCAAAGTATGGGATCYGTTTTGGGGTTAATCCTCTCACATAATTTTTCATTCTCGTGACCTCTAAATGGTTTAAAAACATTTGCAAGYCTTGTCAGCGGTGTGTGGTTCCAGTTTTTCAGAACAGATCTATGAACTCTTCCTGTTACACTTTCTCATGGCCTGCTTTCTGCGGGAGTCCATCAGGTGCCAAAGCCTTTGGGTGCTCTTACAGTGACAGAGGCACAATCTTTTCTTCTGTAAGCTGCAAGGATAACTTGACACAGTTCAGGATGGACTCCTCAGGGTCAACTTGTTCCCAAGTGTGCTGTAGGTAGGAGTAATGGGAGATGCTTGTCCTAATATTTTTGCCTACTTTGTCTTTGCATGTTAAAACATGCAGGTTCTCAGTCATGGTCAGAGCTGAATTTTTCCTCATATCTGCTCTAGTAGTGTAAGTTCATCTCCTTCTCGTGTTACGCTATGAATCAATAGGGAATGGAAAAGTAAATACAGATTTGTTCTTGTAGCTTTAATYTAATGTAATTGCAAGTCACTTTAAAAGGACAGCCTTATAAAGTGGATAGAATTTGAACAGTTTGTGAATTGACAGTAAATAACATTTCAGAACCACTTCTCAAGTCAGACCCGGTGACAGGCTATCAAAAAGGTACTCTGATAAGTGTRTTGGAAGTATACTGTGGGGAATTCTACTGCCATCAGGTCAGTCCTTGGGATAATACAAATGGTTATCTTCATTTTAGGACTAAATCTTTATCAATTTAAATTTATATMAATTAATGTGCTGCATAAATATACTTTACAACAGAAAGCTACATTATATAATTGTCTTTTGTGTTAGATTGTTTCTTCCATGAAGAAATTGAAGAGGTGACACTTTGTTCTGCAGTTACATATTAAGGGTGTGAAATAGTGCTCGAAAACAATTTAAACAGTTACTAAAAAGTTTCATCRTTCCTGGGTCACCTTTGTGCCTCTGATTCATATTGTGACTCAAATAATTGGTACATGTGTAGCTGGAGAATAGGAATTACTTTTGCAATGTAATTGCTTTGTTAATTACTTTTCATATAATTTTTTAAGTGTGGTTGCAAATCCACCCAGTGTAATGCAGTCTGACTGTTTAACTGCATTTAGAGCAATTTCTATTCATTCACAGGACCATGTTTAATTAATTCTGTGGAGTCCATTGAAAGTTGGTTAATTACCCTTTGCAAAGTAAGCTGAGAAAAAAGCAATTGTTAAAGGTGTGCTCTTGCTTGAGGGTATTGATGGTACRTGATCACACTGCGTGCTTTGATTGGTGAGCATTCTTGTGGAGGATGTGCTTTTATTCAAATCTATATAAGTTTTTTTCTCTCTTTTTCCCTCTCCCTGTCCCCCAGCATCTGCTGGGGAGTCACCTGTCTTTAAAGCACTGACTTTGTATTTAATCTGCTGAAACCCTGCCATTTCACTGGTTCCATATCAATCCTTGCTGCCTCCCTGGATGTCTGCTTGACATCCTCACACATGTCAGGAGGGATTTTGCACAGCAGTTCCATTCTTGAAGTTCTGCTCTGGAAACTGTTATCAGCCAGTGATCACAGCTGAGGATATCAAAGGCACAGATTTAATTTCCTGCTGAGCCTCATGGGTTTGKTCTCACATTTGCCACGTTCTGGACCATTAGACTGGGAGTGTTGCAGTGATGCTGTGCTGTCCATATTGGGGTGGTGCTGCTGAGAGGATGGAAATGTCAGTCCAAGTCAGGCTTCAGCACTGAGCCACATAATGTTGACAAAGCTGAGATGCTTCCAGATTTAAAGGCCAGAAACAGCTGCATAAAGGGTTTGAAAGATAAAAACACAGCAGTGCACRTGTATAATGTACATTAAGTACATTTTCCATATTCACAAGAGGTAACAAATTTGARACTTGGGATTTTTGAGTTGTGTATCTAAATTACTCTGCAGATTGGGAATTTGCTAAATATTCTCTTGATTAATACTTTCAGTGAAATGAYTAAAGTCTGTCCTAATTTAAAGTAATATTTTGTTTTCCAATCAGGATCCAGCAGAGAAGAAATAACAGAACACTGGGAGTGGTTAGAACACAATGTTATGAAGACTTTATCAGTATTTGATTCAAATGATGACATTACGAGCTTTGTCCAGGGAAAGATAAGAGTAAGTAATAGGCACATGACATAATTGGGAAAGGCTAAGTAGTTTTTTTTTTTTTCCTCTAGCTGTACATGAATATGTCCTCTGTAAAATATAGGGTAGCATTATAATGCTGTCTGTTCTGATTGAGTGGTATGTGACTGTTCACTTTAACATGTGCTATTGTTCCTGTTTCCCTGCCCCACAACTAAGTAAGATTGTTTGACATAAACTCCTCTTGGTAAATGATGCATCAAATGCCTTTAGACTGTGGTCTAAAACTGTAGATAAATGATATCACAGTGATTTTAACAGTGCCTGGGAAGCATATGGTCTATTTTTTTTTTCACTCTATATATGAGTGAATATATATATATATATATATATATATATATATATATTTAGCCCAGGAATTCTTCTGATTAAGTGAGGAAAATATGTCTGTTTCAGAAGAGGAGACATGGGAATGTGTGTCTTGCCTAAGCTGCATGGGAGACTTGGTGGATAAGTCTGAAATAGCACATTTTGTTTGTGACCTATGATTTGTTTCTCAGAGTGTTCTTCCCCTTCTAAAACTTACCCTACTCTTGGGTGAACACCGTTCTGTGAGCATGCAGGTTCACATGACAATCACCCACATAGACACATACATAAAGTAATGTGATTTTTTTTTGTTGCAGGGTTTGATTGCTGAAGAGGGAAAAGGTTCTTTTGTAAAAGAAGATGATCCTGAGAAATTTCGTGAAGGTCTTATGAAGTTTGAGAAGTGTTTTGGATTACCAGAGCAGGAGAAGTTGATTACCTACTACTCGTGCAGTTACTGGAAGGGCAGAGTGCCCTGTCAGGGATGGCTCTATCTTAGTACCAACTTCCTTAGCTTCTACTCATTTTTGCTTGGAGCWGAAAGTAAGTAAGCCTTGATGCTAAGCTGAGTCTCTTCATGCTTTACTGCTTATCTTTCAGGTTAGGATGAATTCTTYTTATGTKCTAAGGGAGCTGTTTTGCCAKGTGAGCAGGTGTCAACAGAGATGARCAAAAACTGCCAACATTAAATAATTACAGAAATTAATACATTTGTGTGACTTGCTACACAATATCTGTTACTTTGCTTCCTTCATTCAAGCTTTAGAGAGAAGGCAGACTTCCAGAAATTGACCAAAAGTTGTTCATTGTCTTTAGTTCATGCTGCATTATTAACTCAGTCTGCGAGGATTGCAGTTATTTCTTCACACAYGGGCTTTGTATTTCACATGGGTGCACTACACACTGGTGATAATTGCACATATTTTTTTTTCCCTGTGTAACATTGGTTTGAAATGCCCAAATGCCTCTAATAGTGTGTACTGTARCTGTATTTTTGTGAAAACTGGAAATCATGAAGAAAGTAGAATCCTTTCAAAGCTGATTTTGATCTCTTTTGAGAAATGCCATAGCTAATGGGCATAGTTTGCATCCCAATACATGATGGATTTCATTTAAGAAACCCTATTGGAGAGCAGWTGAAGCAGGGTTGGCTTATATAATATTTGTTTGCTGTTTGCAGTTTCACATAAGAGCAGGGAAAAAGTGATGTAAACTTGTGTTGTCATACATGGTGTGTGTTTTAATGTTTTTCTATAAAATTCTTTCTAATGGAATTATTTTTTAGGAGATGTGAAGAGAATGAGTTTTGTGYTTATTAATTTGTAGTCCTTTCCGAGTGAGTTATCATTTGACTACRTTGCTTAATTATATTTTATTAGTGCTGATATTACCACTTTTTTTTTTAATACAAGCAGATACTGAGCAGTGACTCACATGTCCTTATGTTTTTATTTTCAGTAAAACTTATTATCTCCTGGGATGAAATATCGAAACTTGAGAAAACGTCCAATGTGATTCTGACAGAGAGCATTCATGTGTGCTCCCATGGGGAAGATCATTATTTTTCCATGTTTTTGCACATTAGTGAAACATTCCTTCTCATGGAGCAGCTGGCAAACTATGCAGTTAGAAGACTTTTTGACAARGAGACATTTGAGAATGATCCAGTCCTTCATGACCCTCTGCAGATCACCAAGAGGTAATGTATTATTTAGTTTATCTGTTCTGGGTCCAGTATTTGTTTAGGCAAAGAGGAAGAGAATCCTTGTCTCAAGGAGATTTGTAAATATCAGCAACATTGGTGTTGTCTTAACCAAGTGTCTCATTGAAATGTTGAACCGAGTTCCATGTGAGGCATTTTAATTTGCTTTTGCTTAGCAGGATCCAAAGATTGTATGAGGGCAGGAGGTGATCAAATCTTYAGAGCTGGTTTTCCAACTAAAAGGTTTATAATYGTTTGAAYTTTGAAAAKATTTTCTTGCAACAGTTAGGATTARAAAATTCAGGTTAGAGCTACAGCATCTCCAGAGATGACTTATGAGGAAGCGTAAGGTGGGGAAGAAACAATTTAATAAATGTGTAATTGATAACTGCCTGGCTTTTCTAAAAGCCCCTGGAGGTGAGTGATAAAACCAATGAGTTGCWGATGGGTGCATGGCTTTCCTGAGGTACAACATTATTTAGGGTGGTGGGAAAGACRTGRATATGAGTAACTTARAGGTTACAGTCCTTCCTTTTCCTTYGATCCCTAAGTTKGGTAGCAATGCAGGAGAGGGACACTGCTCTACAACCAAAACATTGTTTCTGGCTGCAGTTAACTGTGMCAAATTAGCTCATGGCAGATGTTTACAGCATGTGCTACATTKCTAACTAATTAACCCTCTATCAAGCCAAAACTTGTTTTAGTTTTGAATGGATTATTCTGATGTGTGGGGAAACAGAGCACATTGTACTATTAATATCCTTTCCACACTATTTGTAGGCCCTGTAGTGCTCTACTATGTAAAAACAATATTGAATCTGGTCTTGTTAGTGACATATTTAAATCTTTTYAAGTGGATGTACAGGTAGATGTGGTCCTGCCCTTTGGTGCCTCTTCAAGAAAAACATTGAACCCTCCAGACTGACATCACAGGTTGTCGGAGAGCRTGATGTTTTACTGTCTTTTCCCAAGATATTTTTGACTTCTGTATCTGTAAAGACATTTAAAATTAATTTAATTATTCTTTTCTTTTTCCTACCACTTTGTTTTGTTTTTAATCCAGAGGCCTGGAGAACCGTGCCCACAGTGAACAGTTCAGTGCATTCTTCAGGCTGCCTAAAGAAGAGACCTTGAAGGAAGTTCACGAATGCTTCTTATGGGTTCCTTTCAGTCATTACAATACCCATGGGAAAATGTGCATTTCAGAAAACTACATCTGCTTTGCTAGCCAGGATGGCAGCCTGTGCAGTGTGATCATTCCATTGAGAGAGGTAATACAAACTACAAGTCAGAGTCAGTTATACCAGCAGCTTTGCACTTGCATAGTTCAATGTCAGTTTAGCAGATTTTCATTAGTATCTCCTTACTATKTGTAATTTCATGTATTTCCCCCTACCCTGGATACTGCATGTAGGAATTTGTTTTGTAGGTTTCTAGAAATGCTTTCATGTTTCAGATTTGTTTCTCTATCTTTCCCTTTTCTATTTACCGTTTTTTTCTGTAGCTCAGTACAGAATCCAATTTTTGTAATACTTTTTTTAGTAGTAAATGAAAATCTTTCGCTTAGTACTTGAAGGTGAGTTAATGAGACATTCTCAAGATAAGATGTAAGGAATTGTAGAGGATAAAGTATTTTGGAGATTAGTAATCACTCTGCTGTGTTTCTTAGCTCAGCAATGCAGTTTTTTGCAGCAGTTGAGCAGTACTCTCTGTTCAAAAGTTTTTTGGAGAATCCAGTTGTCACATGGGCAAGTAGCAATGCCTTTACAGCTGATAATCTCAACAGATTGAATAAGAACCATATAGCAAAGGACACAGCATTGGAATTTCAATAGAGTACTATAGTAGACTGCAGAATAACTTGTGGGAAAAAGCAGCCAACCCTCTCCATTGCTGTCTTGAATTCACRTGATCTGGGACATTGCCACATTTCAGTCTTCCAGTGTTAAAAGCTTTTCATCAGCATCTAGACACATGTTACAATAGCCTACAAATTAACCAGCTTCTRTAATTTCTTTACATGCTCTGTGTACACACTGCCTAAGACATCTGACACAGGGGGTGAGCTGTACTAATTTCAGCAATACACTTGGTATTCCCCACCTAGATAAAACAATTTCTTTGATTATCTATAAATAGTACTGTGAGCAATAGAGACTTTCATAACATAAAAGGTTGTGTTAAATAAATATGTTTATTCTTATTGATGTTGAATGCTCCCTATTTGTTCTGCAGTACTGCAGTTACCTCATTTCAGTGGTCTTTCCTTTACCTTTAACACTGTGCTCAGTGGTTTTTCATTCTTTAACAACATGAATGCATCAGCAATGCCAGTCAGTCTAGATCCTCATGAYTGTCACACTTGTACTTGCATGATTAAAGTGTATTAACTGTTCTAATCTGTAACTGTTCCATCAGGGCAATTAAAGTCAGCTCCAGCTGTCATGTGTTATGACAGCTGTTTTGACAGGGMATTCTCAGTGGAATTTCAGTCTTGTAAAACTTACTTCATTTGATTACTTACTAAAGTCATGTTTTCTCTGCTTTTGGATGGTAAGGAAAAAAAGCAACAGCCTCAGCAGGTGGAAAGAGACAAGGTTTTCAAACAAACTGAGCACTCAGAGCTGGTAAAACCTTTTCAAAGATTTCTGGTACTCTGTCAGAAATCTGTTGCATAACACTGAATGCCTTTTGCTAAAAYAGCTACAGGCAACAGAGATTTCAACCTGTAACTTGTGTTGCCAAGTCTGCTTGTGTGGTGCTTCATACACTGTTTCATTTACACATGTATTCTGAACAGGTTTCCTTTTTTATAAGTAAGCAGGTAAAATTTCTTTCTTAATTTATTTGTCCTTGGTTCCGTAGGTCACAGGGGTGGATAAGGCAGATCCAGCCAACAGAGGAGTCAGCATTAGTACCAAAGGAAAAACAGCTTTTCGTTTCACGGAGGTGAGAGATTTTGAGCATCTTGTGGCAAAGCTCAGAATGAAATGCAATGCAACTGCAAGTCCACAGCACATCATAAATACTGAGGTAACTACTCTGGCAATTCTAATTCCTTAGAATTTGTTCACAGGAATAAATCATGTACCTCTGGTTTTAAGGTTTGGAAAAATAAATAACGGCGCCTGTGTAAAAGAGATTGATTAAACAATGGTGCTACTATGAATGCATTCTGGTTTGTGTTCTTTTACCTTGTTTTTCATCAGGTTTTGAAAAACAGCTCCAGCTCCAGATGKTTTTTAAGTGCTCTGAGGTTTTCTCTATAGTTYGCTATATGAATGGGGTTTTTTGGTGGTGATGGATGRTCAGGCCTCTCTAGCCTCATATTTCTCAGTTCTCATTATGAATATTTGTCCTTTCATAATTTGTTTTTTTGCTCAAGAAGGGGCTGGTTTATTTTTCAAGTGCAGCCTCCTGAGAGCCCAGCTGTGCAGAGCAGGGACTGCTGTTTTTCATTTATTTTAGAAGTCTGTAYCTGGTACCTGTAAACTTAATCTAATTAACAGTGGTGGTCTGGTATCAGTGCTTCTTCATGGAGGATTGTTTGTTATTTATGAGAACTACTGTTGAATTTTTTAAAGGTTGCAGCTGGTTCTGCCACTGACAGTCCAAAGGATTTTGGTGCAGGACAGTCAAAGATGGGCCAGAGAGATAACAGCAAAACTGTCAGTACAGAAGCACTAATGACTGTCTACCATCCTCAGGATGCTGAGAACCTTGACTCTAAAATGGTAAGGGATAAAATGTCCAACAGTTTTTGGAATCGAATTGCAAAGGACTGAAATATATCAAAATGAATTCCAGCCAGGCTGCTGATTTCCTCTGGGGCTTTGCCAGTTTTCTTTCATCTGCATTTTCTGTGTTTGGAGTCCACAGGGTGCTTTTTCATGGCTCCATTCAATTTTCTGCTCATCTTGTCTAATAATGATATGCCTTATCTTCATGGAGTTAATTTCTCCTKCTCTTCCACCCCTCAGGGAAGAGTTGGCTGTTTGTTTTATGATAGTGAACATGTTGCATTTATATCTGAATTTTCAAGATACAAAGTCACTACAAACTCTTCGGGAGCAAGGAGAATGTTAATAGAAATTGACTTAATTTCTTCCTTTGAAGGAAATTTGATTCTTTTGCACCACTGTCTAATGAAGTTATGCTCTGGAGAATGTTTATGTAGTTGCTTTTTCAACAGTACATCCAATTTTTGCTTCTCCATAGTGTGTGCAAGAAGACAGGTTTTGTTTCAAAATAAATGTTGTAGTGGAAATGGGTAAATTAAGATATGAAATTTTTATATCAGAAATCTCARAAAACAAAYACCCTTTGGTCAGGTCAAAAGGGASTCCAGATTTTTAAATTCTGGTTTTTACCATGTGTTGAACAAAAGTGAACAAAATCTACTTTTCCTTTCAACACCTTTAATTTCTTTAGTAGTATTAAATCTTAATGCTGCATGCACAGACATTCACCTGTCTCAGCCTTGGAGGCTCACATGAGCTGGAGCACCCAATCAACCATTGCTTTGCTTCAGAGCGATGTCTGACCTTACTATGCTGTGGCACTTGTTGGTTTTTGTCAGATGGGATACTGGATTAGACCTACTTTCTGTGTCATCTGGTATAAACATACTCTAAAGAATAGTAGGTCATGTATGAGATGGCATTTTATGCTAAATTTTTGTTCTGCRTAGGCTGGATTTTGCTCTGATTTGCTTCAGCATTCATTTCGCACATCAGTACAGATGCCAACGCTGCAATTTCCAGTTTATATGAATATAACTGGGAGCAAAATTTACTTTGTTCACTGAAACCTGRGGAGAATCAACCAGKATACTTAATGCTTGTTATTGTCTGYATTTCATAGTTGAAAGAAAAAATGAAGGAACAGTCATGGAACATCTTGTTTGCGGAAAGGGGCCATGGGGTCAGTATGTTTCGGACAAAGAAGACTCGAGACTTAGTTGTAAGAGGCATYCCAGAGGCATTAAGAGGAGAACTCTGGCTGCTCTTCTCAGGTATTGCATCGCAAGTATAATGGATTAATTTTGAGATCATCATTGGCAATTTTCATTGCTGAGTAATTCCATTAATTTCAGTAGAGTTACTCTGACACAATACTTCAGGAATATCTGGAGATTCATAAGGTGCCTCAGTAGTCACCAAAATTTTTATACAAACTGCAAACAATGAAATAACTGCTTTACTGTTGTCCTCTAATACCATGCAATGCAATGTATTGGCAGGTGCTATAAATGATATGGCATCCAACCCTGGTTATTACACTGAATTGGTGGAAAAGTCCTTAGGAACATGCACTTTGGCTACTGATGAAATTGAACGAGATTTACGTCGCTCCTTACCTGAGCATCCTGCTTTTCAAAGTGACACAGGAATTTCTGCACTCAGGAGAGTCCTTACAGCTTATGCATACAGGAATCCACAAATTGGATATTGTCAGGTACAGCAGTTTTGAGMGTCTTAGTGTTGGTTGTCCAAATATTAGCTCATGATGGCAGTGTGGTAGCACCTCATAAAATCTGTCACAGAAATGTGGAATAGTTTCTTGCTCAGTGGTTCACTTACTTTGCTTATTTCATCCTGCTGTGTAAAATGAGTTTTTACATTGTACTTGAATTGGTTTATAAATGCTGTCATGTCCACTTCATATGTGCATTTGCATTGTAACTAGACATATAGCACTTAAAACATTTTTATGTAGTTTAAATACTCTGTTCTGTATTTAATGAAATAGAAGTAAAACTCTTATCTTGGATAAGAGGCTGTAGGTTATCCCAGCATTTTAAAAATCTGCTGTAAAGGCTTTCAGAAATATAAATTCTAAGAAGTAATAACAGTTGCATTTTCACCATCTTTTCTCATAAATGTTTCCTTTCATGTTTAAATGTTCCAGGCAATGAATATTCTGACATCAGTGCTCCTGCTGTATGCTAAAGAGGAGGAAGCATTCTGGCTTTTGGTTGCTGTGTGTGAAAGGATGCTCCCTGATTATTTCAATCGCCGAATCATTGGTAACATCCATTTGCCTTGTTACCTGTCTTGAATTGAATATCTGTCTATATTGAGTGTCAATGGTTGTTCGTTAAAAACAAATGTAAGGAATGAGTTAAAGACTGTCCAGTGGAGAGAAACCATTGCATTTGGTTCAATATTGTGGAGTAGAAAATGGAGGTTACAGAGAACATCCTATGACTCCTCCTTAAATAAGCATGGATRTGATTTCTGGTTATTGTCAGTATTCTAGGCATGAATACTCAGGAAAGTAGTCAGTTAGACTATTACACTGTTCTTTCAGAATTATAACTGCAATTCATACTTTTTATTTGAAATGTAGTCCTGTTTAGATAAAGGAAAAGGAGTTACTCCAGGTCCAGACTTAGACTTTGATCTCATATGCAGTTTTTACAGGGTATATGCTGGAAGAAAATGGGTTGTGAAGTTTCCCTCTCGTTGTAGAGTATATTGGCTGTCAGGAGAGTCACTGGAAGCAGCCATGGACTCACCAAAGTGCCAACACATTTCAAGCATGCCCAAGGCTCTGGCCCCATGCATGGAGTGCACAGCTTCCAGCAGGGGGGAAGGAGCCAATGGTTCCATGCAGCTGGGCCTGTGTGCGCAACAAAGCTGCCCTAGGACAGGAATTTTGTTTCTGGCTGGTGCTCTGAGAAAAGTGTGCTTCTCTGTATTAAGATCTGGGTGGTGGTTTTGTTATCCTTTCCCTGCAGGTGCCTTGGTAGATCAGGCAGTGTTTGAGGAGCTCATCAGGGTTCACCTGCCTCAGTTGACAGACCACATGACGGACATGACTTTTTTCTCCTCGGTCTCTCTCTCCTGGTTCCTTACCCTTTTTATCAGTGTGCTGCCAATTGAAAGTGCAGTCAATGTGGTGGACTGTTTCTTCTATGATGGAATAAAAGCAATCTTGCAGCTGGGCCTTGCTGTGCTGGAATACAACATGGACAAGTTGCTCACTTGTAAGGATGATGCAGAAGCAGTCACTGTTCTCAACAGGTACCASTATAACTGTTACTCTTTCAGGCTATATAGCAGCTCCTATAATTRCATATAGAAAGTYATTCTGAGGTAGCTGAAGGGACAGCTGGCCAAGACTTCCAAAGACTTCAAGGGAATTGGTGTTCATCTCAGGCTGAAATTCTGGAAGAGGTGCTGGAAAGTGGGCCTGGATCCTCTGAAAACCCCATCAACATTCAAGAACATTCAAGTTCTTCTAAAATCATAACCATTTTGTGAATTTTAAAGAAAAAGCAATGTGTTTTTTACCTGGAATTTATATCATATATAGAAGGCAGCTTTCCTTAATCACGAGGTAATCTAAAGCACATTATGATGGTTCCAAACAGTTCAGGCATCAACTTACAGGCAGCATTTCCTKCAGCTCAGTTCTTGTAGTTTAGGCTGCTGAATCCTCTGCTGTTAATGGCTTAAAGTAGAAATAAGACCAAAAAAATGTGATGAGTTCAGTCATGACCAGATGTTTGTGCTATGTTAGCAACATAAATAGCAGCCATTGTTGMTGCTGTGGTTGTGTATCATGGTGTATTAAAACAGCAGATTCACTATGTTATAGGAGTTAATGAGTTATTAATTGATAATAAGAATTTCTGCTTAGTGAGGCTTTTACATGTTGCATGTTTGAATGGGGTAGGAGCTACAGAATTATACAGGAAAATATAATTTTTGTCGTTTGAGACCATGCGTTCCGGTGTTTATTGTAAAATCTGGCCTCCCCACTGGATCTGTGTTTTCTGTGTCCCAGTTAGTAAAACCTTGCTAGATGGATTAGAAAATCAGGGGAATACCAAGTGAAAGGGCCCTTGGCAAGAGTCTAGTTTAACTTCCCGCTCAAAAAGGGATTACTGCTAGCACTAGATCACATAAGCTCAGTCTTAAAAATCCCCCAAGGCTGGAAGCTTTACAACCTGCTCTGGTTGGGCAGTTCCCATGTTTGTGTATYTTTGTTACTATTATAGCACATTTGTGCTGACTGATACTCTTTGCTATTTCCCATTCCTTGCACACTTMTTCTTCAGTAGACGCCARTGCTATTGTTTTATTGTGATAAACYGGTTCCTGCTGATTTCTCATGTGTTTGCTTTGTGCAGATTTTTTGACAGTGTCACTAACAAAGACAGTCCTTTGCCTCCAGCTGTGCAGCAAGGCTCCAACCTCAGYGATACAAAGAGTGACCATCCAAAAGTGGACATCACTGATCTGATCCGAGAGTCAAATGAAGTATGTGTTCTTGTGGGTATGTTTTTGCATCCCATGCAGTGTTTGTGTTTCATGGGTAGCTTTAAAATAGTGCAGTTGCATCATACAAACGAGGGTAGAAAATTTGTCTGGTGTGGTAGAAATTTGGCTCTTTATTTTGTTGAGCCTTAATGAAAGCCTTATAGGTTATGGGATAGGTTTGCTTTTCTGTTGTTTTGGGTTTTTAACTGCCTGGAATGTGCTTTCTGGTCTGTCCTGAGTTGAGTTCCCTAGATTCATCACAGGTCATGTATTACCATCCCTCATTCACATTATTAGTATGTTAACTAAATGACAAAATACAGCAGAAACAGCCTTGATACTAATTGATTAGTAATACTAATTTGATTGCTGCACATTGCAGATACTGATAACTTTTGACATTACAATATATGGGAAACTGTGTACTTGTGTACTTGAGTAGTTCATGATATGGGTTAAATGSCATCTAGAGATGTGTTAGATGAGGAAAACCAGCTATGCTCTTTTAGCAYTTTCTTTGAGCTTGCAAGTTTACTTTYTGCAATATTAAGCTTTGGAGCTCTRCCTTGGGGAGGAAATACATCTAACTTCTCGTTTTTGTCCCCTGATTTTCATGAGACTTTCTTTCCCTTGCCATGATTTTTATCAGACCATTAATCTAGTTGTAGATAGGTTTCTACTTAACCCATCTGAAGTGAAAGGCARGCTGAGAGAAAAGATCTGTTCACATTCCGCTTTTTCTGTTAACTGGTTCCTTTTATCTGTGTGATACTTCTTTTGTTTCCTAATTTTCAGTCATATGTTTCTAGTAAAAAATCCACAGTACATCCCTTTTGACAAATGTCCTGGCCTTGACTCAGAAAAGATTAAGTAACTGTAATTTGTGTAATTTAGAAACTGTCTTCTTTGATTTTTTTTTTCTGAGAAGAGAGTGTTGCTTTTAATGGAGTGAACAATGACAAGAATCAGGAACTCAGTTTCTCTTGAACTGTTTTAATAGCACTGGGCTAACCGTACAAAAGTCTGTTCTGCTGTAGTATTGTTTTACAAGAATGTTATACTGAAGAATCCTGTTTGGAAAATGCTTTAAGATTATTGAAAAAAAAAAAAAAGAGTCTTTCTTGTAATAATGAGAGTTCAGAGTGAGGATGAATACTAGCAGAATAGAGACCAGAGATGGTAAATAACGAAGTGCCGTATGTTACATTCAGTAGTGTAAGTTGAAGCTTTCATAGAGATGGAATAATGACTGAAAAACATAAACGCCCTTTCTTCTGCAGGAGACTGCATCAAAGCAATAGTCTCTGATTTGGTATGGCTTTTGAATATTGTTTTGGGCAGATTTTTGAATCTGACTCTTCCACTTCCAAGCTGAAAGCCCTCCTTCTTAGGCCCGTATYGTAATTTCTATCTCACATCCCTTTTCTTGTATGCAAGCTACTGTCTTCAGTTGGAACTGAGTTTCTTCAGTGCTGGCAAGTGTCTCATGTTTGAGAACTGTTCATACAAAGAAAGAGTCAATTTCCTGCTTCCCGTTTTGACCAGACAGTTAATTTCAACACAGTTGTGGTCTGGTGAAGGGTTTTATTTTCATACCACTGTGGAAATAATATAAACCAAATTTCGAAATGGGAAGATTGCTGCAATGGAGAATTGTCATTCTGCAGATAGGTTACAGATTATGAAGAAGTAAACAGAGATACTCTCTGTGATATTGTTGCTTTTTACAGGTGTTCACAAGATAAATAAGTTTAAGTGAAAAGGTATGGAGTTGAATTTTAAAATGATGTGCCAGTGTCCCCGCAGCTGCAGGCTGGAAGCTCTCTGAAGCCTAASCCTAAGGCACAGGGCAGCTYGTGGCTGGGGCYGARGTGCTCACCCCTGTGGGGGCTCCAGATCAGAAAGGTGATGGAGCAGAGAGGTTGGGCTTTGCCGTGTTTGTCYCAGCAGGCCCTTTCCAGCCACAGTGTTCCTGCAGCTCTGGGCCCTTTAGATCTCTCAACCCTCACCCTGGTRTAACCCTAACCCTACCCCTAGTGAATCACCCCAGCCAAGAACCCGGGTTTTCCCTGCCAGAAAGATGGTGGGAATGTGTGGCACATCATMCTTTGACTCAGGCACAAATGCAAGATGTTCTTTGGCTGTCTAATCAGATTCGACCATATCATGTTTAACTAGAGAATGGAAGGCCGTGTAACATTTTATCACATCCCRTAATTTCAGAGTTACATTTTACATTGTATTTTTATTTGTACTAAGGCCTTTGCACAATASCAGTGCTCAGAAGCCAGACCTGTAAATGAGTTATGATTCAGATCTGCAATTTCTCTCTCCTTCCACTTTGTTTCAAGCCAGAAGGCTRCTGCTAGTGGTCTCCTCAACAACGTAGTAATATAGTTCAGGAAGAAAACTCCACAGGTCATTCAGTTCACCTTCCTGTCCAGCATCCACCCAGATCATCCTTTGAAAAGTCTAGGYTGCTAAGACAGTTCAACGAAAGAAAATCTGCAAAAACTTTAGTCCATTATAGGGTTTCTCTGCCCATGTGGGAAAATATCCAGTATAATTTCTCTTGGAAGCTCATAAAACACTATTGAGGAGAGTTGGTTGTAGTTTTCTCTTAAATTCCTTGTTGCTATTCGATGGTTGTTCATCAGGTCTGGTCATAGAATAATCAGTTGTAGAATTGTTTGGGTTGGCAAGGCCTTTAAAGACCATCTAATCCAACCCCCCTGCACTGACAGGGACAGCTAGATCAGGCTGCTCAGCTGAGTCCCCTCAATTGAGACCCTTATCATGACTCTAAGTGAGAAGAATGAGTCCTACAGATTRCTCTCCCAGAAGTGAGTTGCCAGATCTATTCTTTTTCTAGATTTAATACAGCCAGTTCCTTTAACCTTTCATCAAAGTTAATGTGCTCATACTCTTGTATGTGTTACAGTATTTCATATCTTGTTTAAAGGGCATTACTGATAAGGGAACAAACTCACTGTGGAAAAGCTTCTGACAGTCTGGTTGGTTTTCCCTCATTTGTTTTCAAAGTTTGCTGTTAGAAGTAGTTTTGTCCATTGTGTATGGTGGTCATGGTTAGGCCACGTCTTCCTGGTTGCYTGTGCTGCTGAAAAGGGTCAGAAAACTTACAGAGGAGAACTTGAATCCTGTCTGCTGTTTCAGTTCTACTGAATTTCCTCATAGAGGGAAGTTAAAACMATTTGACATGGTCTTGATAAAGAATGTTGTCCCGTTTTGATCTCCTGGTTTCTATTTAGATTTTAATTGTTTAATAATTTGTTCCATGATTTCTCTGGTAATTTGTTTCTACTTTTTGCATCCTATCCCACTTTTCTTTAGAGGTAAATGCATTTATTCTACTCCAGTGCTCAGACACTTTTCCTGTCCTTCAGAAAATAGAGAGGTAGCTAGGARTGGTTCAGAAATTACTTGGCTAATTTCTTAATATCACTAGAGTGAACTTCAATCCCTGACAACATGCACATCTCAGACTTTGCTGCCTTGCAGTAGTAGTCACGTGATAGCAGTTTAGTATAGAGCCAATACACAGTAAAATCCCTTCCTTTGTCTTCACTCACATTGWATTACTCTAGTTTTTTCTTTCTCCATGAAACACCCTTTAAGAAGTTACASTGTTTAGGCAGAATGTTGGTGCTCAAATAATTTTTTTTTTTCCCCAGAGTTTCTGTGATCTTCTTTTGTGTCCATGCCTGTACTGTGCTTAGATGCAAGACAGACAGAAATACCTGTTTAGATGTGTCTCCCAACCGTTGATTGCATGGAATGGTGCTTTTCTTCTTAGAGGTACGGTGATATTCGCTATGAGGATGTTGAGAGCTTGCGCTGCAGGAACAGGCTTTATGTGATCCAGACCTTGGAGGCTACGACCAAGCAGAATGTGGTGAGTGACTTGGAAGAGTTTAAGCCTTTTCTCTGATAAGATTTGTTCCCTTTTGGAAGGTTCTAAGAAGAGCTACAGTTTCCAGGTCCAAATATATGATTTTATATGCTGAACCCCCTCATGTCTGCAGGGTGTCTGTTAGCTGAGGCTTGGCCTCTGATGTTTTCAGGCTGTGAATCACAGCATGACCTTCTGGTCTCATTACAAGTAACAGCATCACCAGCCACTTCTAGAGGCTGGAATATCTCTCTTGCTTTGTGTGGATTGGAACAGGCTGACCTATATTTCTATTTGCTGGTGTTAATGCATTTCTCTTAGAGGCATGAGCACCGTACAATAAAACAATTAATCACCTGCATTTTTACTCTGGGAAGCAGCACTGAAGAGGTTATTGTAGTGCATTCAACAGAGGCTGCTTTTTGTCTGTGATGTGTGTGAATGCCTGGTAATGTGGCAGCTCTCCATCTGCCTATCTCATCCTTTCAGTTCAGAATGCTGAATGAAGGTGGAGTTTGTGAGGTGCTTCCTTTGTTTGCCTTTTCTTCAGTGGCTCATTTCCAATACCTGATGATAAAACTAGTCTGTCCACCACCCAGTGCTTCTTTCTGTAGTAAATGTGGCTTGCAGTAACAGAAACTAAATGCTAGTGATTATGCTAAGATGATATCCTTGTATTTCATTTTATAGAATATACGTATTGTGAAGATGGAAGCTGGTATTATGGCCAGTTTTTGTTTTAAAAGCTGTGAACAATTTTTTTTAGTTTAGAGGATATGAGGATTCAGYTTCACTGTTGAGCTGAACATGCATTTGCCCATTTAAAGGAATCTATATGTTATATCATTATCAATAATTGAGTTTTGTCTCTTGGGTTTCATAATGTAGGCTCYATGTATGTTAGTAACATGACTAGCTTTAAGCTTCTCTTCTTTTTGAAAAATTATTTTTATCTATAATTTTCAGATTACTTTTTAAAATAAGTGCTATTCTTACTTCTAACTGTAACATGCCAAAACCTGAAATGTGCAATCAGTGTCTCTTAATGTAATGTTATTTTCACCCATAATTTTCTAGAATTTTATTCCAAAGAGGGAAGACTRATTAATTAAGTTTTTCTTAATTTTGTTTCAGTTACGAGTTGTGTCTCAAGAAGTRAGATTCAGTCCTAGTGATCTTGAAGAGCTTTATGAATTATTCAAGGTAATGTGCCATTTTCCTCACTTACTAAAAGGCCATCTTAACAGTRGACTTTGAAATGGTTTTAAGAAATAGAGATAAAAGTTAGACTCAACGTATGTTTTACATGTCAGCTGTAAATCTGATTACATAGTTAACTCCTCACACCTTTCCCCCAGAGAGAATTGTTTCAGAAAACTTAATGTTTTATCTTTGCTTTGCAGAAGGAGCACTTTCTGTCCTGTTACTGGAGTGTAAATAGTCCTGTGCTGCAGCATCACGATGCCAGTCTGCCCTACCTTGACCAGTACCGGATCGACTGCCAGCAGTTCAGGGTTCTCTGCCATCTCTTGAGCCCCTGGTCACACTGTGCAAACAGAGACTCCCTGGCCCTCTGGACATTCCGACTGATGGATGAGAGCTCCGACTGCCTTATCAACTTCAAACAATTTGCCTGYGTTCTTGGTACAGCACATACATGAGCACATGCACAAAGCTCCTGGGARTAGTTCTGGGGCGGGTATCACCTTCCATACACTATACAAAGAGCTAAGGAGACTTAGTCTCTTAATATAGGGTCAAATAGTGTGATTTTTACCACAGACAGAATAATCTCCTCTTGGAGATTAAATTTAAATAGGGCTTGGCCATCTGAATATCTGAAGATTAGGAAATGGTCRATCTCATTGCCCAGCCTGTTTGGTTTATGTTAATCTTCATACTAAGACATCTTCTTGGTCATTGTGCAAGATGACCAATGCCTTATATCTCTGGGGAACAGAAAATTTTCTTGGCTCACTGTTTTTTCCTTTTATCTTATTTTCAAAGTGGTATTGTTCAGGAAACAAAGATTTAAGGGAAATGCTGAGAAGATGTTAGTGTTACGTTTCTCTAATGCTATGGTTTATTTTAGTAAGTTGTAGACATTATTAGTGTTCTTTCCTGAGTGAAGGCTAACCCCAGGCTCAGCCACAGGTGATAGTGCTTTCCTTAAGCTTCATCTCTCATTGTACTCCCTATAAGGTAGGGCATATCTCCAGTTCCAACCTCCCTGGGTTGTATTGGTTTAGGTTAAGAGGGTGCTTTAAAGTTTGGTCCAGTTGAATAGACTGTCTTACCCCTTTCCTCTGACAGATACCATGTATAATGGAAGCTTCACTGACAAACTCAAGCTTCTTTTTAAGCTGCACATCCCCCCAGGTAAGTGAGCAGCAGTGGCATTTAGGGAGAGCTGTTTCTGGTCTTTTTTCATCTTTATTACTGCTTTGGTAATGCCTGGGAGCCACAAACCCACTTCATTCAATCATCTATTGCAGCTTTTACTGAAGTAAAATCTCWAAGCCCGTCCAAAGGAGATGATCTTTCAAAAGAAGAACTAATCCACTTCAGCCAACTCAGTGGTAAGCTCCAGATGTGAGGTTTAGCCTGCAGAATACTAGAAGGAATCTGTTAATTATCCTTAAGGTGAAAAATGCAGGATTTCTTTTGGAAACTAGTAAATCAAATAAATCATATGCCTGTTAACAGAAACATCTATGAAGATCTTCTGTGGATGATTGAATTCAAAGGCCATGGGTGTTTACATGGAATTAGGGGAGTGTATTTGGTTGKCATTTTTCAGCGCTGTAGGCAGCCTGTTGCAGTGTTCAAGTGATGGCCATTTCACTTCTGCATCCCAGGCATAACAGGATGGTATTTTCTGCCTCAGCAGTTAAAATACCAAATCCATACTTTGAAGCACATAAGTAAGAGTTTCAAAAATCTTTGCTTTCATTTTAGACCAAGTGAGCTGAAAAAGGTTTAGTAAGTTYATGGAGTTGATAACATGATCTGTTTCAAACATTCTGGAAAGTTGTTTGGTTTTTATAGGGAAGACAGATCCCTTTTTGGTTTTTAARATCTGCCCTAAGTTCTGTTCCTGCTGCTATTCAAGTCATGGACCGTGAACATTATAAAGATTATTTGATATAATTGATATCAGTTTCTTTTGTGATCTTCTGACTCTTAGTGGCTTCTATATTTATAGACAGTTTGTGAATCTTACAGTTTGGTTTTTTCTTGATCTAATCTGTGTTGAAAACATTGAGGGTCTTACTCCTTAAGGAAGGATTTTCTGATAAAGGAAATGACAGATTTGGCCTCTTTTCTGAAATAACTTTTTTGTTGTTGTTTCTTCTCCTGATYGGTAGTTTCGTCTGTTGGGGATGGTCTTGAAAATGATTCTTTGAAGAGCAGCCCAGAAAAAGGTAAAAGAATCCTGGTGGTACATTTGGTAACTGTGTCTTTTGGGAGAGTAGAGCTGGGAAAGTGTGTGGTGACAGATTATGTAACATCATCCTCAGAGTGCTGCTAACATTCTATCCACTTATATAGGTGTGGTCTTGGGAGCAAGAGGGCTATGTAAACTCTGATCCTGTGTGGTCCTTGGCCCCACCACTCTATTGAGGAGGAATGACATTGAAAATGYCAGTTCTTTTGCTTATCATCAGTTGTCGGAAGCTCTTAGTTCTTGTTTGTTCACCTTTTTTTTTTTTTCCCACTTCTTCCCCTTCAAAAAGGGAAAGGAAAGGTTGATATTCAAGCATATCTGAAGCAATGGCAAGATGAACTTCTTAGAAAAGAAGAAAACATCAAGGATTTGCCGAGAATGAATCAGGTAAACTGTCTGAGTCTTATTTAAGTCTATTTTGTCTTCAAAGTTTACCCTTTAAGTTCTGTTACAGTATTTCTAAAGGATTTGTAGGATCCCTTAAATTTCACATACTCACTTATCGATCATTAGACTGTGGCTTTTTCAAACTGCTGTAACATATGAAGAGAGGGACTTTGAGACACACRTAGGTTTCTCAGGGCTGCTCCATGCTGTCATTAGAGCAGCTACACCATGTACCTGACAGCAGCARGCACAGGACTGAGCACAGCAGGCAGTGAAACAGGACACTTGTGCTGCTCTTCTCTCAACAGTCTCCTCTGTATCTCTCTGTAGTCTCAGTTCATCCAGTTCTCAAAAACTCTCTACAATCTGTTCCATGGGGATCCTGAGGAGGAACTGTTGTATCGGGCTATCGCCGTGGTGACCAGCCTCCTGCTGAAAATGGAAGAAGTTGGCAGAAGACTGCAGAGTCCCATGTCACCTGTCCAAAGTGCAGTTCCTGTTTCAGAGGTGGCTGCTGAAGTCCCCAGAGAGAGGCAGGAGGAAAGGATCTCTGAGCAGACTGAAGGCAGTAGAGCACAGAGTTTGGGAGGGAACCATGAATGGTCKTTTGCCTTTGAACAGATTCTGGCATCCTTATTAAATGAACCAGCCTTTGTGAGATTTTTTGAAAAACCTCATGATATAAAAGCTAAAATAGAGAGTGCTAAAAATTTACAACTTAAAGCAAGAACCAGAGTGTAATTTTCTTTACCTTTGGCTCTGAATTAGCCACATAAAGCGCTTACAAATGAAGGCTGTAACTATGGAAATCAAGTCTGGTGTTTACATAGGGAATGGAATTTGAAGAATTAGCTTTAAGTATCAGATTACTGGTATGTCATGTAAATAAAAATAGTTTGAAGCACAATCACTTTCTTGCATTGTTCATAAAATTTCACTCCAGTAAAGGGGACTGGATAATAAACTGTCTTTACCATGTTTTTGAAACATGCATCATTGCTTGGAGATAAATGGGTATGTACCTGTGCAAACCTGTCTGAATGACTGCTGTTGGAGTGGGTGTTCTCCAGGTTCATATCTATTACTGTGGTAGAAGGAATGACTTCTTCCCATTTTAACTTTAAAGGAATATCAACAACTTGGAGGCTGTCTTCCACATGAATTAGTTATTTCCAAACTTGCATGTGGACTGGGGTCAAAGCAGGGTGAAGAGTAAGAACAGAGGCTGTGGTGGGAGACTAGAGAAGGAAGTTGCCCTGCTCTCAATTCCTCTGCTTTGGTGTTATTCATGGTTCTGGACTCTTTCAGATTTCATTCCTTCATCAGCAGTTTGCAGACTGCATTCTCCAAGCCCATGTCTCAGTTTCTGCAACAAAAATCTGGTTTCCTGCTTTTCTAGCTCAGCCTAGAGGTCTCTTTCCCATTTTCATACCAATCCTCCTACAAAAAAAAAGGTGAAAAGGATGGAAGCTTATTTGGTCATCCAGGCTGCACAAGGGTAAAAAAAACTAATACTAATTATTTGAAATCAAGGGAAAGCAGTGGCTAAATCTATCTGGCCACATGGTGGTTGTTCTTTATCTGGCAAGAGGAGCCATTGTTGTGTTCCTAGGAGCATGTTGATGAAATACAGAGTTTTGCTGGTGTTTGGAAAGCCCGAGCACAGGCCATCTGTAACTGAATGTTGTCTATTGGGCTGCTTAGGGACAGATTGCAGTTACTTCTTTGCCTACCCTGAGTCCATATCTCAACCCAGTAATTACTATTGCTTTTCTATAGCACTCTGGATTATTGCTGCTGTAATRTTTTCCATCTGTCAGGATTCAAGGCAACAAGAAAATCCCCTTGAATCTGATTTAAAATTTKTAATATATAAAATATGATATAGTAGAGATGCTGTGGAGGAAAGCTCTACTAGTGTAAATGCAGAGACACATTGACCTTGAATCTTTGGTAGCTTGTGCTAGAAGGCATTTAGAGGAGGGTAAGAGTTTTGTCTTCTAACAACAGCAGCAAAGAAAGTAGGGAGTTTCTGCTGAACTAGTTAAAAATGTCTGTTTCCAAAGCCTGTATGACAATCTTTCTCTGCAGAACAGCATTATTTTTATACTGTGCATGTTTTTGTAAAGAAGCAGAATGGGGATGGTGTCATTCTGAGGCTTTTCTTGCAATACTAGTGTGAATGAAGAATAAAACAAATTTCTGACTTGTGTTACAGGCACTTTGTGAAATGCCATCATTGCAGGTGGTGTTAAATTTATGAATTATGTCTTATACTCTCCCCAATACTCTCAGGTATTAATGTAAAATTAAGTTTTATTGAAGAAGCTAAATGATAAAAAAAAAGTTATATATGTGGAGAAGGAGGAAGCTTTTTTCAGAAAGCCTTCACAAAGTAATTATGCTTGATAAAATATAGTGCTGATTTGTATTTTTATGTATAAAATATAAAAACTAATTTATCCATTTATATGGATATAGATAGGGCCACACTGYATTACTTATTTTAAAATGTATTTACTCATTGTTTTCACAAAGCTGTTTAGAAATACAAAGCAGATGATATGGTTGTTCTAGTCCAGGATGTACTCAGATAAGGTTTGGTCAGTGAGTAATGCTCCTGCAAAGAGCCATGATGAAATTAATGGAGCCTCATGCAAATAGATACAGCTGCCCATCCCAAAAGCGTTTGTAGGTTTATGACAGAAATTGTTTATGTTAATAAGTAGTCAAAGCCGTGAACTGTTTGCTAATCAAGGTAACAGAGATACGAAAGGACAGARAAATCAAGGACTTTTTTTGATGAGCCAAGATGTGAAGATCTAAGGGCGAAAGAGTGTGGTGAGGGATCTTRGAAAGTACAACCTTCTGTTGTTACCTAGTTGTAAAAAGGTGCTCAGTTTGTACAATACCCTTTTCTATTAGTGCCTCCCCCGAGACTGCGGAACCTTTACCAGTTGGGTAGTAGCTCTTGTCAAATGTCATATCCATGTATAGACATTACCAGCATATATATGTATCAAAATAGATTTAAGGTAAGAAGTTAGGGTAACTTTTTTACCTGCTTGGATTTTTTGTTTATATTTTTTTTTTCTCAAAAAGGGTATTATCTTTAAATTGCTCCTGTAATATACCTGCAGGTTGATCCAGGAAGGCACAGTGATCAGGCATCCAGTGTCAGCAGGATGGAGGGTGGGGCAAGCTCACTTCCAACAGGCTGGCAGCACTCAGGCCATGGCCCAGCTGGCAGGTTCTTCCTTCTGCAGCCTCTGGATCGTGGGCTGGTCCTCTGGGGAGTTGTAGATGGAGCAAGTGCCAGCTATTCSCAAGGAACATGGCTAACAAACAGATGCAGGTTTAGCTGGGATTGGCAGAGCTAGAGCAACAGCAGCTCCTTCCCTCTCTTCATTCTTGAAGAGTGATGCCTTGACTTCCCTGTACACTAAGGGACAGAGATCTCTGTGCCATGCAGCTTTTTGGCAAGGTGACATTGGTGACACACAGATGGCCCCAGACTCCCATCACATCACACTGGCTGCGCACATGAACAGGAAGCCGCCTGGTTAAGTTGGTTCTGTTGTGTCACTTCACTGATCTATGTTACTTTCTTTCCTTAAGTTTCCATCAAGTATTTTGCCTTTATTTTTTCAGTCATAGGAAATAAGTGAAGGTGCATCATTCAGTACAAAATAACCCGTTGCAGGTAGATTGTTACAACTACTGCTGCTGTTTGTAGTTTGACAACTGCAGTGCCTGCTGTGTCATGGTTACCCTGCACCCTGGACAGTGGCTGTTGGGGACACTGCACAGTCCTTCCTTGTGGCTGGGCCCTTGTTGCTGTGCCCTAAGATGCCTTTTGTCAGATGTTACCATGGCCTGGGAGCAGAGCCAGCAGAGCTGTGGTGATCCCTCAGTCTTGCCAYATGGAATGTGCTGCTCTGGAGCCTTGTGCTGCTCCCTGTGCTCTGGGTGACCAGTGACAGCCCTGACCCCCTCAAGGAACTGGCTGCTTGGCCTCTGTGTGCCCAGCTCAGGGCTTGGTGACCTGAGGAGAGGGAATAGCTCAAATAATCAAAATACCAGCTCTTTCCACCCTGGGGGAGAACTGATGGTAATTCAACTGGTGCATTTCACAGGACATGGAAGTGGCTSCTGCCATGTGACACAGAAATATCACTTTCTATCCATTCCTAAAACAAGCCACTTGTTCATCACTCTAACGGCTGGACAATAATGTAATTTTAGAAGAGTTTGGTACCATAGTGACTAAGAAATAGCTGTGTGTTGATTTTATCAGAAATTTCTCATCCAGTTGTACCATATAAGGTTGTTGATTGTGATTGCTGTTGTTATCTGGACTAAACCAGAAGGTTTTAATGCTGATTTGTTTCCAGAAAAATAGGCTATTCTGTCTTTTTTGCTATAGCTTTATCTCTTTACCAAGACAGCAGCACATGTTTGTGTTGACAGATTGGCTTTTATACAATGTATTGTATGCAGAGGTCCTGTAAGACAAATGGGATATTAAATAAAATATTGTTTCACTTTAAAAAAAAATCCTGTGTTTGAGGCACTATTATTTGTTGTGATGGCCTATTGCAGAAGTTCCTTCAAGAACCACATTTAGTCAGTGCTTTCCAAAATAAGGAGCAGGCCAAAGCCTCTGCTGGGACAGCAACCTCCCAGCAGCAAAGGAAAAATGGAGACCTGGATTTTGAAGCCTGGGACTAGTTTAGGCTGGAGTACAACCTGAGCTGGCTTCAGTGMTGAGCTGGTGAGTGACAGAGCCCAGGAGTAGTCACATGGTTTGCATCCAAATTCAAACACTTAGAGTGTACAGACCCTGAGGCATTGTTCTCTCTAATTTATGCATTGTCCCTATTGTTCCTGGCACTGGCCATGGAGATCCCAGTCCTGGTCTTGAGCCCCATCCCTTCAGCTGTGCAGGCACAGGARTATCCTGGAGAGTGGGGTCAGATCCTGATCCCCAACAGACCCACACCACGCAGGTAATAACAACAGCACATAGTGTGTAASAGGTCTTACAAGTATTATTTTATTTCTTCTTATTTTTTTTTTAAATACTATGTACAATCTGTTTAAAGCTTGTCAAAATGCATGGGCTCCCATTCAATGGAGCTGTGCAGGGACATAGATTCAAAACAAGAATAAAATCTTTACTGTTCATCTTCATAAGACACTTACTTTTTCCCATTACAAAATACTTTTAAGAATAGTAACATTTATAAATGTATTCATATTCAACATCATATAAAATAAACCAAGATTTATACTCAATTCTAGACTTTTTCTTATTTTCTTTTTTTTTTTTCATGGTCTATATACAATATATACAGTAACTTTTCATTGTGTTTGTCAAATCAGCCTGATTATACCCACCAGGCTTTAGCTTATATGTACAAATACGCTAAAAGTGCAAGACTTTATTAATTAAAGCTGCCTGTGTTTTCAGAGGTCTGGAATTGTGTGGCCTATATATATTTATATATAGATATACATCAGCATACATATAAATGTATATTAAAAATACGTATATCTATATATAGGGTTATAGTATATAGGTACTTGTGTAGTAGAAAACCTCAGAACATTTATGAATGATAGGTCAACAGCAACACTGGACGCCGACCCTGCTGCCATTGGTCACGTCCCTGCCCTCTGCTCGTCACCAACAAGTCACACTTGTCTTTTCTTGTAGGGCAGCTGGGGGTGTGAACCAAACCCACCAGCAATCCTAATTCCAAATGAGTAAAAACACAGGTCATAGCTAACACCGAGGTAAACAAATACAAATCAACCTGAATAAAGAGATTTATTTATCCATCTGTTTTTTTTGAGAGTGAGTGACAATATAAGGCAAAACCCCCCTGGCCCTGACTCAGCCTCCCCTGTGGCTGGAGGCAGACTGAGCAAAGACCAAGCAAGCCCCAGAAAGGGCCAGTGGGATTTTGTCCTTTGGGGTATGTATGGACAACAAGGCCCTACCTGAGAGGCAGTGCCTGGGACTGTGCAGCCCCCACCYRCCAGCAGCAGGGCCAGCAGGGAGGGGGCTCTGACAATAACGGGGGACACAGGATAAAGTGCGTTTTYAGGTCTCTGGTTTTAGCAAGGCTGATTTAACATGTAAACATCCTCTCCAAGCTCCTGTGCTCATCGCTGGAGCCGTGAGCAGGGTCTGTGCCCCCAGCCCTGTCCTGCAGCCAGTGCTGCCATCAGCAGGGCTGTACCCAGGGCATGGCCCCATCCAGCGCACCCACCGCCCCATCTCCCCTGGAACCCCTTCCCAACCCTATTATTTTTTGGACTCAMTGTCAAAGCCACAGCAATGCAAGAAAACTGCTCTGCCTGAGCTACCTGTCTACCAAGCCCTGTAAAAAAATACATCTCCCAAGCCCCTGACCCCAATCACCAGCACCTCTGAGCTCCATTTGATCGCCACCTGCCACGGCTGGGCTCATGTGCAGTATGGGACACTGCASCCCAGCCATGGGGATGTGTTGGGGTGATGCAGGTTCAGTGGGGAAGCCAGGGAAATGCACGGCTTTTCCCTCGAGCCATCCACCCTGCACCACAAACTGCACACAGTGCTGGAGCCCCAACACAAATACATGTGTTTGCCTCCCCTCTAACGTTATGTGCCAAGGCTATGGTGAAAAAAATCTCAAAACCACCCCCAAAAGTACAACCTYCTCCTACCACACCCTCATGAGCAACCCTGCTGTATTAGAATGAGGAGAGGAAAACCCTAAAATTAATAGTGCTTTAAAAAACCCAAAACTTTCCTACCCTGAAAGCTCTGTGCTGGCTGGCCCTTGGTGGAGCACAYGTCTGCAGAGCAGGAAAGCCCCAGGTGTTACTGTTTTAGCTCAGACTGACCCACAAAGGCAGGTGTTCCCCATCCCACTACCAGCAGTGAGGTGGCCCATGGCTCTGCTGTGGCCACCATTCCTTGCCCAGGTTTGAAAGGGGGGGCTGGTTCAGGCTGTGTCCAGGAGCAGCTGCTCRGCTGCCCAGGGCTGCMCWGGGCTGGGCCYAGCTGGGGCTRTGCTGACAAGGCACAAACCCAACATTGTACCCAGGCACTCACTGCCTCCATTCTATGGCCCACTACAATCCCCAAAATGCTGCAAGTGGCCAGCTCTGCAAGCCATGACCCATCGTGGCTGGAACCCTGGGAGCTGTGCACTCAATGCCCCAGTCAAAGCCATCCTTCTGCCACGGGAGGGGACCCATGGAAAGCCAGGGGCTGGCACAGCTTTTGTTCACAAGCTCCCCTCTGCCCTGGCCAAAACACCAAAGCACCCTAGGGCCTTACAGCAGCCCCTGAAAGCTCCTGGCTGCCCCCAGCTCCAGCAGCCTGAGYTCCCACCATCACTGCCCCAGGCAAYGTGGCACAGCAGAGCCCCGTCCCCAGCAAGAACTGCTGGGAAACAGCCCCTGCTCTGCCAGGGCTGGAGGAAACCTGCCATGCCCTTTTCCTGAAACACAGGGCTGCTTGGGGCTGCTKGTGCSAAAGGCTGCTCCTCCASTAACACCAGTAACACCARTAACACCAGCTGCTGCAGCGCTGCRAAGGGACATGAAAGTGGCTTGCAGAAGGAAAAGAAGGAAATAAATTGAAAAAAAGGAAAAAAAAAGGCAAAACCAAGCGTTCTTTGCTTGGTTTCAACAGACATTAGGAGCTAACTCCTCTCTAAACTTTGCTCTGACTACCAGCTGGAGCTTTACTGCTAGATGGACCTGGTCCTAACTAACCTCTGCCAATTTATAATAATGGCCAAACCCACCTCGTGCATTTGGGCTCTAACAGTGCCCAAAGTTAGTACTCAGCTACTAACACTTCMAAAATGTACTTTTTAGTTTTTCCCTTGGAAAGACACAAACAGTAGGGACAYTTAACTATACACCCACTGAGGAATAAACTGGTTTTTCAATTCATAAATATAAACTTATAGTTAAAAAGTGACAATTTACAAAAATACAATTTATTGCTGACCCTACGGGCTTGTAACATCGCGTGTGCCATGATTATATGTTTTGGGTTCGCCAAATTGAAACATGACCTAGCAAAACCACAAAGTTTGCTGTCATATGTTGTTCTATGCATGTTTGTTTTTATGTATAGAAACATATACAACTACATCACTTGAAACAAAAAGAAAAGGAGTAAAGATTCTTTGTCTGTAACCTGAAAAATATTTGGCTACAGGGAGTAAAAACCATACAAATTTATCTTCACTTCTTAACCAAAAATAAAACATGACAAATATTGTACTAGCTGCGATGTGAGCTGGTATAACAACAGTAAGAAATTCAGGCAAAAGTGGTGTTATGTAAATTAGCAGCATTATCCAATCTCCTGGAAAACAAAAAACTGCGGGACTGAGGTATAGAAAAAGGAAAAAGAATCCACAATGGACCTACTACAGCAAAATGAGTTATGTACACGGTAATCCAATGGTATCCTGTGGACTGGTACAGTCTATGTGCTCCAAATGCTGGGCTTAAATTCACAGTGACTTTCAGCATTGAAGTCCTGAATGGAAAAGGGTTTTTTCCATTGCAAACAGCTTCATGGCGAACCTGATCTCTCGCCTCCCTGCAGCCAGAAAACACCACTTCCAGTGGCCCCGCGGTGCCGGCTCAGGGCACACCCTGCTGCCGGGGCAGCAGCACGGACTGGCTGCACGGAAATCCCACCCAACGAGGCCCTTGCAGCCACGCATCCCTGTCAGGGATCATCCTGCCAGCCCCCTCTCCCCACGGAGCCGACCTCTCCTGCGCCGCGCTCCCACGGCATCGCGCTCCCCTGCGTGCGCCCGGCGCGGCGGCTGCAGCCCTGTGCTCCCTGTGTCCCAGAGCCGACTCTCAGGGCAGCTGCATCTCGGGCAGGTCGGGCAGGTTGCAGGGCTGGCCCTGCGTGTGGTGGCCCTGCTGCTGCGGGTGGAGGAAGTAGCTCAGGGGGTTCTGCTGCGGGGTGTGGGGCGGCTGGAAAATGCGCTGCGTCGGAGCCCCCGGCACCAGCTCGGGACCTTGCATCTGTCGGGAGACACAAACCCAGCAGTCAGACCTGTCACACACAGCTGTCCCTGTCCTGCTGCAGGGCTGCTGCTGAGGSTCATGCCCAGGGTGCACACCAAGTCCTACAGCTGAGGGTGTGAGCTGTGCCCCTAGGGATGCTGGCGCTGCCAGCACAACCAGCAGTGCCTGGAGAGCACAGAGGGGAAGCACAGCCCACCAGATCCCACCAGGATCACGGGGAGCCCAGCAGGAATGGAAATCTTCAAAAGCTACCTGGATGCGAGGTAAAATCTGCAGGATATGCAACTTTCATCTTCCACGGGAAAGACCTTCAGACAGCCAAGGAAGAGGTCCCAGAGAGATCATGTACCTGCCCCCACCAGGGCTGGTACCCCAAAGAGCTGACTCGCTGTTCACCCCCTGTTAAAGGCACTGTGGCACCAGACCCTTGCTTTCTGTGGCCCTGGAGCTATTTATCTGTGCCAGCATCATCATTCTGCTGTTCACACTGCTGGGCCTCAGCACCTCAGTGCAGCCCAGGAGGACACAAAGCACGGACAGTTCATGCCCACGTTTGCTGACAATGATTCATTTCTCACTCTAAATCCAGTCCTGCTGCGTGGCTGCTTTCAGCTGTACTGACTCCTCCTGCTTTCTTTTCTACCATCTTTGCCTGGAGGACTGTAACTGACCTCTGCCAACCAGGCAAGGCTTGGAGAGTGTGTTACTAATGCATTATTATTTTCAACAACCCTCCCCTTGGCGGTGTCACTAGTTCAGCATGTACTGATGTAAATTGTGTATTGAAAAACCAAAAGCACCTTGTCCAGAGGTGCGTGTTGTGATATATCTATTTATTAAAAGAAAGCTGTGATGACAGCTGATAAAAACCTTGCTCTGCTGAGATGTGACAGCAGGAGGTATGTATTTTAAAGAGCTTATCTTTTATTGTGTTTGTGACTACAGCAAGTCTCCCACCAGAGCTCCTCTGGATGAAAAGCTGTCTTTGAAAAACTGGGCATTTCTTCTGTACTCTATGTGATAACTGAGTCTAGTGGGAAATACGGCTTTGAGCGGGTGCAGAGTCAGCCTGGAAAGGCTGACCACTTGTCTGCATGCAGGCATGAGGGGAATGGAGGATGTGCAAATGCACTGACCACGTTTGACCAGCCAGATGAGCCCCATTCCTTCAAACAGCCCCAACCAACTCCTAAGCCATGCCCGTGCCCCCTCAGAAACCTGCTCCAGTACCTGAAGGTAGAGGCGGTGCTGCTGGACCTGCTGCTGTGGCCACTGGTGGAGGTGCACTGGTGCATTGGCCTGGTGGGGTGTGAAGCTGCTGTGTGGGATCATCAGAGATGGGGAGAAGATGGGCGCTGGGGCCGGGGGCCGGACACTGCTGCAGGTGACAGGCTGTGCCTGTGCTGGGGGAGGCAGGCTCTGCTGCTCTGYGAGGAACCTGCCACGGGAGGAAAGGCAAGCATGAGAACCACACCAGAGCCACCCCCAGAATGGGCACTGGGAGCCCAGTGCTGCAGGAACCAGCCTGGAGCAGGGCTGGTCAAACCATGCACACCCTGCTGGCAGCAAGCTCCAGATTCCCCCATTCCCCACAAAGCACGGACTGCAACTGCAGAAAAGTCAGGTTTTTAAGGCTGTAAATCTCCCCTCTGTCTTGGTCAAGAATTTTATGCTTTGCAAAAGCAAAAAGAGGGTTAATTTTTTTAAAACACTTTTTTTTTTTAATCATAAAGTGCTTTGTAATTAAAAAATATTCTCATTATTTTTTCTCCTAACTAGCTGAACTTTTGTTTCATTTCAGACTGAGACTGTGTTTGCGTTAGCAGATGCAAGTTTTTCTAAGATGTTTTCAGTGCCATGAAGTGCCCCACCAGAAGCCTGMAGGAAAACAAAGGCCAGCAGAGACTCACTTTCCTTGCTGCCTGCTGGCACTGCTCTGCACGGGCTGGCCACTGCTGTTGGCTGCAGGCATCATGGCTTGGATGGACTGGTCCAACAGCATCCTGTGGTGGAAGGAAAACAGAAAATGGTCAGGGAAGGGAGAGGTCCAAGCTCCTGTCAGTTTCTGGAAACAACTCCTTGAAAATCCTCCATGAAAGCAGGTAAACTGCTACCTTGAAAACAAGGTGATGAAATAGGATGTTTCTAATCATCTCACATCTCTCATGTGAATACAGGCTGAGAGGGCTGGGATTGTTCAGACTGCAGAAGATTCCAGGGACACCTCACAGTACCTTCCAGGACTAAAGGGGCTACAGGAGAGCAGGAGATGGACTTTTGACAAGGGCATGGAGYGACAGGACARGAGGGAATGGCTTTAAACTGACAGAGGGCAGGGTTAGATTAAWCYRTGGAAATATGGAGAGAAAGGGATTTAAGGCCCATGATGATAGAGCACGATGGGCACAGCACCCTGCCCATCTGCCCACACACTGGGCTCACCCCTGCAGAGGGAGCATCCTACACCTGCTGTGGCACCTGAACCCACCCCGTGCCCTCCCTGCAGCCCCAGCACTGCTCTCTGTCACTGAGCAGACACCTGAGGCTCCTGTCCTGGCTGTAGTCGGCCGGGGGCTGCCTCTCTGCACTCTCAGCCGCTCCCTGTGCAGCCACGGCGATGGGGTGAGTTTGGGGGAACACCATGGGGCTGTTGTACAGGGGCACGGGAACGCTCGCCTGCCCCTGCACACACGTTTGCTGGCCTTGGCTTCCTCTCATTAGGTGCTGCTGCTGCTGCTGCTGCTGCTGCTGCTGCACCTGAAATGAAGACACAGATACCCATGAAACCTTCAAAGCTCCCTAATGGAGGGAGAAAATAACCACTTACAATGGGCAGATGGGAAAAGGGGAAGGAAAAATGGGATATTGCCCCTGAACACAGCAGTAGGAATAGTATMTCTGTGCAGGACCACCGACCCATTGGCATTTACTGTCCCTGCAGGGCAGGTGTTGGCATCCCCAGTGGCACAGGCAGACGGTCTCTTGASAAATTAAGAGTACAAGGGTAAGGGCACGAAAGGCGTGAGGAGGAGGAAAACAGCTCAAAAGAGGAAATGCAAATCTGAAGTATCCAAGGAAAGCATCTCATCTGTCCTTTACTGTAGCAGTTTTGGCCTTTTTTGCTTTTGAACAACTCAAGTCTTTCCCATCTCAATAGTGGATTTAGGTCTAGTGATGACAAAATTGTTTTTTAAAGCTGCCTCAGGCAAGACTCCTCAGAGTAAAATTAATTGTTCAAAATGATGCCCATTCTGCGTTAGAAAACCCCAACTCTCACCAGCTGTGAATGCGCATTGTGTTGATGAGAGCCCAGCTCTCCCACTCCCTTTCTCCCTGATCACCAGGAGGGCTCCAGAAGTCCCTGGGGTTAAAATGCTTTTTTCAGTACCTGGCTTTTATTTTTACAGTTGAGTGACTGACTCTTGACATGAATTCCACAATTCCAGCTAGGCAGTAAAACCAACCCAGAGGGGATGCACGGGACCCGGGGAGGAGTGACAAGGATTGAGAAGCCAGGAAAGGGTGATGAAGCCAGGGCAGTGACCTGGGGGGCTGTGCCACAGGGGTCCCTGAGGAACGGGCGCGGTGACAGCAGGTGGGAGCTGCAGTAGTGCTTCGTCCCCATGAGGCCTGGCTGCTGGGGCTTCTTGGCCGGGGTCTGCCTGGCTGTCCCCTGGGGTGGTGGCCGCCGGGGGCTCRGCTGCTGCACGTTGTTAAAGACCACAGGAATGGGCTGCTGCATCAGCATCTGCAAGGGAAAGAGCCACATGAGGGTTGGTTGGGCTGCCTGGCAGAAGTAACGCTGCTGCAGCAGCAGGATCTCTAAATCCAGGTGCAAAGCGAACCATGAGTAACAGAAAATCAAATGTTAGCTTGTGTCAAATATYTATTCAGAGCCGTGACKGTTCCAGCTCCATTGTGCCCTCTGYGTTTTGCAGGAGTGGCAGTGGGGACCCAGCAGCACTAACCAGACACGGAACCACCAAGCCTTTTGTGCGCAGGAGACTTTGAATCAACTTGGGATTGCTTTTTTTCTAAATCACACAAATTACCGATTCAATACTCAGCCAGACATTGACATCACACATCTCTCGGGAAACACCACTCCCACATCTGAAACCAAGCGACCAATTTGGCCAGAGTTCGTTTCCAAATGCTTTTCCACAGACAAGTTTGTTACTGCTCTGTGTGCTCACAGGAAATGTCAAAGGCTGGTGATTTTGGGAGCCCTGGGGGCAGCAGGTACCTGCAGGTTGGAGTCCTGCACGAGCTGGAGCTGCTCCTTGATGACGTGGAGCTCCTCTTGCTGTGTCTTGATGTCAGCTTGCAGKATGCGAGTCCTCTCCTCCAGCTGCTCCTTCAGCTGGTGCATCATCCCCAGCTGGCTGGGGAAATGGTACACTGGCTGCAGAGAACAGAGGAAAAGGATCACAGGGTAGGACCATCCTGTTGCTCACATTCATGGTGATGCTGGATTCAGGACAATTACTGCTTTTCAGCTTTTCCCATAAAAAATAAGATGCTGACAAAAAATGGCAACTGCGTATTTAACCAAAGTGGCACTGTTATTTCCAGAGCAGCAGCACATCTGGCTCACATTTAGGGCTCTGCCTCCAGATGTTGGTGTATTACATTTCTGCAGTGTTTGTACATGGGACTCCCCTGGCCCCTCAGGATAAAATGCTGCTGGGTTTGGGTTCACTTATGTTTTGGCAGACACCACACCCAAACCCTTGTCACACCTCCTGGCCTGGATTTCAGTTGTGCTGCTAACGATATTTGCCAGATGCCAGGCCCAGGTAAGGCTGCAATCCCACCTGGGGATCCATCCTTCACACCTGCACTGGCCATCTTCAATCTCTGTTTTATAGTCTGAACATTTACTGCACTGGCATCAAAGCTGCCTAAGGACAAACCTTGTCATTATGGTTTATGAATACCACATTTTTCTTGTGGTTTTTGGTTTTCTTCCTTTTCCTGGCTTCACTCAAACCTTCCATGACATCCCCTTCCTCTGCTAAAACTCTTTATCAGCCTGTAGGCAGCTGCAAGAGATTCAGGGAGAAGCTTTCAGCAGCCCCAAATGCTTTTGACAAGAGTCAGCCTTCTCCTGTGCTATTTCTTTGACTGTCCCACCTGCTCTCTCTGCTCGCTGAAATAAGTGGTTGCAATAAYTTGGTTGCAGGTAAATCTCAGAAACAGCAACAGAAAGAAACCTTGTCCCCACTCTGGGATGTGCCAGCAAGGAAATGAGGGCAGTGAACCAGAGCCACCGAGGCTGCCCTGCTGACAGAATCCACTTAACGAAAATAAACCACATACCATCACAGGGTGCTGGGAGGGCACTGCCAGCTGAGCCACGGGGTGCTGAGGGAGGTGTTCACCAGGGGCTTGAGGAGTGGCTATGGCCTAGAAATGAAAACTCTGCCTTACTGTAGGTCCATAGCACCTCTAGTGCAGAGCTGGTGCTGTAACAGCTCATACCAGGGATGAACAAGGGCAGGGAATTGGACAGCTGAGATTGGAGATATAAGCCTGAAGGGAGAATTTAGGCTCCTGCATGCCCGTGCTAATTGGTGTCAGTATCCATTTTGGATAAAGGCCGTTTCATGTGCACAAACCCCAAGAAAAGAAGGTTGTTGGTGTGAAAAGGCATTTGTCTTGGAGGAGCAAACTGAATCCTGCAAGGAGGCAGCAGAGGAGCCTCGAGCACCTCCCCAGGGGCTCTGCCAGGCAGTGGCACTCCCCAGGAAACCCCAGCACACTCAGAGCGTGTGATCCAGCATCTCTAAGGGTGACATCAGTGCTGGCTGAGCTCGTTTCACTGCAGCCCCAGCAAGGCTCAGCTCCTCAGTACCACTGACCTGGGTGCTCCCTGCTGCCATCCGCAGCGCTGTCTTGTCAGCCGGAGCGGGTCCTGCCGGCCGGGTGGGAGTGCTGGTGTCTGTGCGCCGCAGGGACGATGTGGCTGCAACAGAGAATTCACCGTGGAACAGCAGAGCCGGGCTGCCCACCCCGGCCAGACCTGAACTCTGTGTGTGCAGATGGCAGCGACCCACACACTGCCCAAGGGGTCCCCAAACTGCCCCTCTGTGTCCCTCTGGCTCCCTCACCCCCGTTCAGCCTGCCCTCCGTGGGTGTCTCCAGGTGAGATCCCCGCTCTCCCCATGGCAAATATCTCAAGAAAAGTCCCGAGATGTTCCCTACTCCCACCCCACAGAGGCACTGCGGTCACCTCGCTGCTGCCTGCAGGGCAAGGAGGGCACTCATGGGAGCTGGGATGAAGCTGCCAGCAAGGCAGACATCCTCCTTCTGTGCTCCTTCTGCAGGAATTTCACATCAGAGACCCCATAATAAAATTACGTTATCCCAACACAAAACTTTTGTCAGTGATGTTTGTGGCTCAATCAAGTCAGCGAGTCACCTCCTGTGCCCTGAGGAAACAGCCGTGACCCTGAGCGGTGACAGTCCAGGGGAAATCGGTGGGGGTTGAGAGGGAGAAAGCAGCAGGTGACCCTGGCTCTATTGCTGCTCTGTGACTTGACTTGCCATGGCCCGATATGCTGATCCCAGCGCTCAGCACTGCTCTCCCACCCCAACTGGTCACTTCCAGGCGGACCCCAGGCTCTGGGGGCTGCCCTGCCCCGAGCCACCCCTGCCCTGTCACCTACACGTGGAGTCGGAGAGCGCGGTGTGCGAGGAGCGCCGAGAGCTGTGCGATGACAGCGACACTCCCTCCCGGCTGGCGTCCTGGCTGCTGCCACACTGCCCCACCTCCAGATAGCTGCTGTGGCTCTGCGGGGAGCGAGGACAGGTGACAATGTCAGCAGGAGGGGACAGGCAAGGGATCGCCACCTCCTGAGCCCCGCAGACGGGCTGGGAGCGCAGCACTGGGCACCACAGCACTGCATCAC